>NC_069504.1:645829946-646129946 GCF_027579735.1 Bombina bombina
CGGGCGCTGCACCACGTGTATGGTGGTGTGACAGATACATTCTGGGAAACCATTACAATTTAAACTTAATTTTATAAGTCTCATTTTACTCTACCTGATTTTACAAACCAAGAGATTACAATAAGATAAATACAATGAAGCATCCGAGATTCGCAATCACCTGATATGAACTCAAAGCATTATACAAAAAAAATAGAAAGATTCAAATTGAAATAAAATCGCCTAATAATGATTAATCACTTACCTTGAGGAATACTGATGGTGCTTATCATAAACTCAGTACTAGCAAAACAGTTTGCTTATATGATAGCTTCAAACTATGCAAAGTGATCCACTCTGCAGAATCACCCAAATATCCTATTAATAATAGAATAATAAAACAGTGATACAGCTATTAACAGATGCACCTTATCCCAGTGCACTGGATGCTCTGCAGAGTTAGAATGGACTGGACTTGAAAACCAATTGATGACAAAAAGCAGCAGATGAAGAATCAATGATAAATGAGCGATTCTTTAGTGCTACCCTTTTTAAGTCAATCTGCAATGCTGAATCACACTAGTTATTTTTCAAACAAAAAAGTTGAGATCCAGAGCTTAACAGCAAATATCCAGCAGCTTCTGTCAAAAGCAGAAATCCGGTAGCTTCTCTTATCAGACTGATCTCTTCATAAATGTCATGCAGACCTCTCAGGGACACAGCACTTCAGCTAAATCATTCTCTGTGCTTTCAGCCTCTCCTGGGCTTGCTCTGGTGTCTGAAAGGTGTTAATGTGCAGTAGTCCTTACCTTGCTGCTTCAGAACCTTTTCTCTTGTAGATAATATTAAAGAAATCTGTGCTAGGCTGCTGCACTTTCCAATACTATTGTTCCCTGTTTAACTCACTGCTATATATTTGTTTCCCTTTATCTTTTAGGTGACTTCTGTAGCTAGGGCAGCAGGCTGTAAATCTAGAGAATGTGAGAGACTGAGATGAGGATCAATCTTACTTCATGGTAGGTTCGTGGGGATAGTGATGTCATATACCTGCAGTGTGAAGCTTTTACTTAGCTGTACAATATAAAAAGTGCTTTGTTATCTGTGCATCAATATCCTATTTGTGCTATATTATCAGTAGATATTAGTCTATCAACTTAGGGTTTATTATAGCCTCTGATAATATTCATGTAATAAAGGCAGGAGTGAAATGACTGAAAAGACCAAAAAAATCCATCATCTTTCTATCTGTCTGCCTATCTGTCTGCCTATCTATCTATCTATCTATCTATCTATCTATCTATCTATCTATCTATCTATCATCTATCTATCTATCTATCTATCTATCAATCTATCATCTATATCTATCTATCTATCTATCTATCTATCTATCTATCTATCTATTTATCTGCATATTTATCTATCTGTCTGCATATCTGTCTATCCATCTGTCTGTCCTTGTGGTGCTGCAATATTATAGTTTACATGGGATTTCAAGAAATTCAGCCTGTGCACGAAGCTTATATTTTTAATTCTGTTTCGTGCACTTGTGTTGTACATATTTGCCTGAAATAAATACATAAAATCTTTACTTGAAGCAAACAAGGCACTATGAACAGGGCTCATCTTGGAAATCCTCCCCTTTCAAAAAGAGACAAAGTGCTGCATCTCACAGTAGATCAGAAATGACCATCATAAGAAACTCTTTCATTATATGTAGACTATTCCCAGAAGCACATCAAAGTGAACTTTGCAAAGGGTTCTTGTGGAAACGGCGTTGTAGGGAAATACTTGCATAAACAGTATGTATATAGGCATCTATGATCTGCAAACTTCTTTTGTTTCAAAGAATATGGCAATCGGTATCGGCTAAATGGCATGCAAAATCTCAAAAGCATGTGCTATTATGTGAATTCATGCACAAGTGTCGTTAGGTTCAACTTTTACCTGGTGATCCTCCACCTTCCACTGATACATCCTGTTGACTGTTATGCATTTTCATTACAGATAAAACAATATTGGATGTAAAACCTTCTAGAGCTTTATAAGACAAATAACTATTGCCAGTAACCACATCACACAAGTTTTATGCCAGTCCTCTAACAGTCCTCTAAAAGCTGTCTATACACCAGCCAGTGGTCCTCTAAATGCTGTTTATACACCAGCCAGTGGTCCTCTAAATGCTGTCTATACACCAGCCAGTGGTCCTCTAAATACTGTCTATACACCAGCCAGTGGTCCTCTAAATGCTGTCTATACACCAGCCAGTAGTCCTCTAAATGCTGTCTATACACCATCCAGTGGTCCTCTAAATTCAGTCTATACACCAGCCAGTGATCCTCTAAATGCCATCTTTACACCAGCCAGTGGTTCTCTAAATGACGTCTATACACCAGCCAGTGGTTCTCTAAATACTGTCTATACACCAGCCAGTGGTTCTCTAAATGCAGTCTATACACTAGCAAGTAGTCCTCTAAATACTGTCTATACACCAGTCAGTGGTCCTCTAAATGCTGTCTATACACCAGCCAGTAGTCATCTAAATGCTGTCTATACACCAGCCAGTGGTCCTCTAAATACTGTCTATGCACCAGCCAGTGTTCCTCTAAATGCCGTCTATACACCAGCCAGAGGTCCTCTATATGCTGTCTACACAACAGCCAGAGGTCCTCTAAAAGAAACAGATTAGTTAAAGCTGGTTACATTAAGTTAAAGGAACAGGAAATATTTAGCTCAGTCTTTACTGCAAATCTCCCAAATTGAAGGGACTAGCAGCTGCTAAATGAGCCCCATGTTAAATATCCCAGAGGAAGCCTGGACAAGTATGTTTTACTATTTATTGCCTACTGACAAAAGTGAGAAAAAATCATCAGTTATCTTGTTGTCCACCTCAGTATTACCTCAATTACAAGTTATGCGCTAAACCTGGTGCATAAATAACGCTAAATATTTATCAGTACTGCACTTTCCATAGCGCTGCCATTACAAGTTACACAAAAACCTTCTTGTGTTGTGCGTTATGGTGCGTTAAGCTCTATACCGCACAAAAGCCAAGACCTGAGTAATGTGCACGTTTTCCCCCATAGACATCAATGGATAGAAGTGTTAGAAAGAAACTAACACTTGCGATTGCGGAATGGCGATCGCTATAACGCATTCCCCATTGATGTCTATGGGGACAAGAAAGTTATGTAAAAACCTAACACCCTAACATAACCCGTAGTCTAAATACCCATAATCCACCGCCCCGAGATCGTCAACACTAAATAAAGCTATTAACTCCTAAACCGCCGGCCCCCGCAATCGCAACACACTAAATTAAACTATTAACCCTAAACCTAACACCCACTAACTTTAAATTAAAGTTACAATATAACTACCTTTAAATAAAAAAAACTTACCTGTGAAATTAAAAAACCTATGCTTAAACTAAATAAACCTAATATAACTAATATTAAAAACTAAAATAAACGAAAAATGAAAAACCTAAGTTACAAAATTAAAAAATCCTAACACTACGAAAAAATTAAAAAACCTAACATTACAAAAAAACACTACAATTACAAAAATAAAAAAAATCGAAAATTACAAAAAATAATAAACAAAATTAGCCAAAATAATAAAAATGAAACCTAATCTAATACCTCTATAAAAATAAAAAAGCCACCCCAAATTGAAAACACCCCCTAATCTAACAATAAACTACCAATAGCTCTTAAAAGGGCCTTTTGTGGGGCATTGTTCTGAAGCAATCAGCTTTTTTACATTACAAAATTAGTACCCACTAACAGTAAAACCCCCACCCAACCAACCCTCCAAAATAAAAAAAAAACTAAGTCTAAAAAAACCTTAGCTACCCATTGCCCCTAAAGGGGCATTTGTATTGGCATTGCCCTTAAAAGGGCAATCAGCTCTTTTGCTGCCCATAAAAAAAATATAAAAAGCCCTAATCTGCTGTCTATACACCAGCCAGTGGTCCTCTAAATGCTGTCTATATACCAGCCAGTGGTCCTCTAAATACTGTCTATACACCAGCCAGTGGTCCTCTAAATGTTGTCTATACACCAGCCAGTGGTCCTCTAAATGTTGTCTATACACCAGCCAGTGGTCCTCTAAATGCTGTCTATACACCAGCCAGTGGTCCTCTAAATGCTGTCTATACACCAGCCAGTGGTCCTCTAAATGTTGTCTATACACCAGCCAGTGGTCCTCTAAATGCTGTCTATACACCAGCCAGTGGTTCTCTAAATGCTGTCTATAAACCAGCTAGTGTTCCTCTAAATCAGTGCTTTCCAAACTGTGTGTCGGGACACAGTAGTGTGTCAGCAGGAGTGTGTTGGTGTGTCCCTGCTTCAGCACAATTTTTTTTTAAATGTATTTATTTTTTTGGTTTCTGAATATCCGCCTGCCTGCTATGCATATCACATGGTTGACACGTGATTGATACCATGTGGGTCACAGATCATCTTAACCTATTGGCGCAGCTCAGTGGGAACTGAAACTATTCCCATTGGCGGCTTTGACGGCACATTGGCTCCTGACTGCACGTGTAGTCTCCTTAATTGGCACGTGACTGCATGTGTAGTCATTGAGTGGGACAGCAGTGTGTTTGCAGCGCGGGCAGTAGTCAATCGGACTCATCGAGCTCTGAGGGCGGCAGCTTAAACGCTGAGCTGAAGTCAGAAGTCAGTGGAGTTTTTTTGCAACTAGCTCCCAGCAGTGCATTGCTGCTCCTGCTCTTGATATATGGATAGGAAGTGGAAACTTAAAAATGCTTGATGATGAAATGTGAGTGTCTTTATCTAATTTTCCACCAAATATTAAGAAATTGTGTTCATCCCATCAACCTCATACATCCCATTAAAATAGTAAGTAGCTATTGGTGTTATTAAACTTTTTTTTAATTCTTGCACATACATACTGTTACTTGTAAATTTCATTATTATATAATTTATGTATGTGTCCATATCTCTTAAAACAAGCTAGTTTAACCTTCTTTTTGCTAGTACAACTGAATTAATTACTGTGTCGCAAAATGATGTAGGTCTAAAAAGTGTGTCACCATCATAAAAAGTTTGGAAAGCTCTGCTCTAAATGCTGTCTATAAATGAGCCAGTGGCCCCCTAAATGCTATTTTCACATCAGTCAGCGTTCCTCTAAATGCTGTCTATACACCAGCAAGTGGTCCTCTAAATGCCGGCTATAAACCAGCCAGTGTTCCTCTAAATCAAACATCCTCAAACTTGGCCCTCCAGAGGTTTTGGAACTACATTTCCCATTATGCTCAGCCAGCATACCAGCTGGCTGAGAATCATGGGAAATGTAGTTCCAAAACCTCTGGAGTTCCAAGTTTGAGGATGTCTGCTCTAAATGCTATCTATACACCAGTCAGTGGTCCTCTAAATACCATCTATTTACCAGCCAGTGGTCCTCTAAATGATGTCTATATGCCAGCCAGTGGTCCTCTAAATGCCATCTATACACCAGCGAGTGGTCATATAAATGCTTTTGAAACAGCAGCCAGTGTTCCTCTAAATGCTGTTTATACACAAGCCAGTGGTCCTCTAAATGCTGTCTATAAATGAGTCAGTGGCCCTCTAAATGCCACTTTCGCACCAGCCAGTGGTCCTCTAAATGCCATCTATAAACTAGTTAGTGGTCCTCTAAATGCCGTCTATAAACCAGCCAGTGGTCCTCTAAATACTGCCTATTGACCACCCAGTGGTCCTCTAAATGCTGTCTATACCAGCTAGTGGTTCTCTAAATGCAATCTATACACCAGTCAGTGGTCCTCTAAATGCTGTCTATACACCAGCCAGTGGTCCTCTAAATGTTGTCTATATACCAGCCAGTGGTCTTTTAAATGCTGTCTATACACCAGCCAGTGGTCCTCTAAATGCTGTCTATACACCAGCCAGTGGTACTTTAAATGTTGTCTATATGGCAGCCAGTGGTACTTTAATTGCTGTCTATACACCAGACAGTGGTACTTTAATTGCTGTCTATATACCAGCTAATGGTACTCTAAATCCTGTTTATGCACCAAGTTCCTCTTTCATGTAAACATGTCCAGATAGAAGTAGAGTTATCATGAATTTAAAGGGACATCAACCACCCTGAAAAATGTATCATGCAAAGAAAGATCTCTGTTCAAACTATTAGAAATATATTTTTGCAAGCAACAGATGAGTTAAATCTGGTTGCATTAACTTGAATGAACAGGAAATATTTAGCTCAGTCTTTACTGAAAATCTGCCATATTGAAGGGGATAGCAGCTGCTAAATGAGCCCCGTGTTAAATATCCTGGACAAGCAGGTTCCTGCTCAGCTGCACTTGTAGACCTATTTATTACCTACTTACAAAAGTAAGACAAATCATCAGTTGTCTTGCTGTCCACTTCCAGTATGTGTTTTGCCTAAATTTAATATTTACCTCTAAAAATATATATACAGTGTAATGAAACAAACTGCTTCTATTGAACCTGACGATAATTTAACAATGTCATGCAATAGTTTTAAAGGGACAGCTTACCCTAAATGTTTCTCCCCTTTAATTTGTTTCCAATTACCCATTTTACCTGCTATTAAATTGTTTACAAATAGCTCCTTTAATTTTATTTCAACATTTGAAATAGCTGATTTTACTTGTAGTATCCCTAGTTATCCTAAAGTTTTTATAGTTAAGTATTGGTTATAGAGAAGCTGTGCAAACATAGCCAGCAGAAAAAAATTAAAACTCCCAGTTTAATTGTTATTTTCAAGTATTGGGTTTATTTAAATAGGCAGTGATACTATAAAGATGAATTTGTGTGTACAGAAAGTGATAAAAGAAATTTGATTTCCCTACAAGAATAACCTATTTTAATGGGTGATGGTTTCAAAGAACAAATAAACTATTTCATACACAAGAATAAACATAAAGAAGCAATTTCTCATATATTTTATACTCTGTAGCTGGTATAACATTTCATTGGAAACACATTAATAAAAAAAAAAAACAATTTTACAGTACACTGTCCCTTTAAACTGTGCTAAATTACATTTTTTATTGCTAAGTTGCCCAATACCTTACCCCCCATGATTTGAAAAGCATACCACCATTGGATAACCCCAAATATACAGGTGAGGCGCAAGCTCACTATTCCCCTTTGGAAACATTATCAAAATCATAGACATTTAAACCTTCAAAAAACTCATTAACCATCCCAGAAAATTTAAAAAAAAATGCAGCAGAAGAAATTAAAAATTAGCAAAACTTCATTCAGGGTTCTGGAAATGTTTCATTATCATGTTGAAGCGGATCTAAGAAAACGACACTGTCTCTTGCCAACCAAAAATAGTAAAAAAATCTCACTTTCTTGCAAAGAAAAGCATGCAAAACACTTAAAGACAGAGAACAAGTGGTATACAGACCGGCTAACAAAGGAGAGAATATTGTGGTGATGTGGAAGAGTGATTATATCAAAGAAGCCATGCGACAGTTAGAAGATACCCAGGTATACTGCAAACTGTCAGGCAATCCTACATGTGCCTTCCAAGGACTTGTGTATTATTTTGGATGATGGAAGGGAGGAGGATTTTATTGATGAACCCACCTTTTACTTTTTGTTCGTAAAGGAACCAGTTGTGCCAATTTTTTACCATCTCCCCAAGATACACAAGTCCCTGGAGGATATAAAGGGAAGGCCAATAGTCTCAGGAATTGGGTCCCTTTTGGAAAAATTATCAACCTGGATAGATTCCTTCTTACAGCCGTTATTAAAACTGATTCCCAGTTACATAAGAGATACTAAACATCTCCTGAGACTGTTGGATGAGGAAGTTTGGCAGGAGGGTTATATCTGGATAGCTGTGGATGTTGTGGGATTGTATTTTGCAATTCCCCATGACAAAGGAGTAGCGGCAGTTAGGTTCTTTCTGGATAGATATACCAATATTGATGACCAGTTAACCTCTTAAGGACATATGACGGAATTTTTCCGTCATAAAACAATTGAGCAAACTGAAAGCTGTGTCCTTAAAGGGTTAAAAGACTATATCATTCGGGTTATCACATTCTTACTGAACCACAACTATTTTCTTTTTGATGGTGAATATTATCTCCAGAGACGTGGGACAGCGATGCGGGGTAAGTTTGCCCCCCTCATACGCCAACCTGTTTATGGGTTGGTGGGAGCTGTTTCACGTCTATGGAGATAGTAACACATACATCAATTGTATTAAGTTTTATCACAGATACATTGATAATTTGGTCTTTATTTAGATTAGTACAGTCTTAGAAGTGTAGGAGTTTGTACATTATCTGAACAATAAAGCAGTAGGCTTGCAATTTACATATATGGCTAGTCCTAAAGAAATAGCCTACTTGGATGTATTACTAAAAGGCAATTTGGAAAAAGGTAGAATTGAAAGTGAGCTGTATCGTAAGCCACTTCAATCAAATACCATTATGCATGCAAGAAGTGTTCATCCTAAGCATACAGGCTTTGGACTTATCAAAGGAGAATACATGAGAGTAAAACGCAATTGCTCAGAGCATGATGTCTTTTTGAAAGAGAGTCAGGGATTAAAAGAAAGATTTGTTCAAAGAGGTTATAACCAGCATTAATTGATAGAGCCTTGACACAAGTTTTGGAGATTGACAGGAGTGATTTGTTGTCAGAATCAAGGAAAAGTACCCGAACACATGATAGAGAGAAACTAACTTTCATAACAACCTTTAGTAGTCAGTATGACCAAATAAAGAATATCGTGAAGAAACATTTACCTATCTTAAAAGGTGATAATGCATGATGTTGTTAAGAAGGGATGCTAGTATATTCCCAAATTTAACCATACTTTGGGGAATTACCTTACCTGAGTATAGTTAAAGAGAAAGATATGAACAGAAGCAATTGGCTCACTTGTAAGGGCCACTACAAAACATGTAAAGCATGAGGACATGCATGGGTGACAAAGCAATTCCAATCTTGTATAACACAAAAGGTATATGATGTTTTGAGCTGAACCAACTGCAGGACAAAATATGTGGTCTATTTGGCTCAGTGCATTGAATGTAAGATGCAATATGTGGGAATGACCACCAGGGAGGTAAGGTAAGAATAAGGGAGCATTTGAATGACATTTCTACGTCAATTCCCTGCTCTGCACTGGCAGAACATTTTATAAGAAAGCACAATGGCCAAGTTGATGCTTTTAAGTGGTTGGTCATAGATAAGGTCAGGACTCCAGAGAGAGGTGGAAATCTTGATAGTCTTGTATCCAGAACAGAAGCTTTCTGGATTTTTGTGTTACAAACCAGATTGCCTTATGGGTTCAATATAGAGGCAGGATAAATGGAAAAACCTCCTGCGCTAAAGGCTAGAGTAAATCTGGCCCTAAAGCTAAGTCGTGAAGGGTAGTTTTATAAAGTAAGTAAAAAATGTATTAAATCCAAGTTAAAAATTATTCACACTTCATAAGAAACATATAATATGCACAGTGGCCTCTATCACATATAATATAAAATAAATTTAATAAGGTGGTGCAATATAAAATCTACAACAACAACCAAAAACACACATAAAAGGATATATGAAATAAAAGTGTTAGTGTACAGTGAGTTAGTCACAGAATCGAAAAATGACAATATAACTAAAATATATATATAAAATTACAAAACATTCAATTGATCATGATCATAAATGTAAAGATTGCTACATTTAAAAATAAACAATATTGGGTAATTGTCACACATTCAGAGTGGAATATTGCACATAATAAATACAGGAATAATGTAAAAGTGCATGTGCTATAGATGGCTTTGAGTAAGCAGATGCGTTAGCAGATATGTCCATGCATAAGCAAAAACAGTAGTTAGTAAGCAAGAGATGTTTTTTGCAGGATTTGGCATTAATATGCAAGCGATTCAAAGCAGAATTAATACCATTCACTCAAAAGTAAAACCTTTTCCCTCAGAGGAAATCCTTATCTCTTGTATTTATTTGATCAGCTGTTTAAGTAAGCGTTATTCCTCCATTAGTTTAAGAGTCCTTTCATTGACAGCTCTAGAATGCAGATAGAAAGACTTTTCTCAAAAGTTTGTAAGTGTATTAACTTAAAATGTATATCCGCAATTACGGTTTAGTTTATTTTATTCTGCCCAGTTCCAGGGGTGCGCCTCGCCTGGTGTCTTGTTTTCGTTTTCCGTACCTTGTCTCAAAAGACTGGGTAGGTGAGAAAGGTCTGAAAGTGTCAGACTACGGTGGCCTTACTTGGCCAAAAAAGAAGCAACGCGTTTCGGATGTGAATCAGGGATAGGCAAGATGTCCGTACACGGACACTGGTGTCTGTGACTAGCCCTTGCAGTGTCCACCACAACCTTCGTATATCTTTTCTTTCTGATTTAAATAATAGGAATAAAAAAAATATGTAGTGTGACTAAGGTTAGTGGCTTGTCAAGAGACAGCTAGTGATATTGGGTGATAAGTTATGGAATAAATAAAGCCTGGGTGAAATACTGGATGTATATTTGGATCTGTATAATAACACCCAGCTCTATACAAAGACACAGTAGTGACACTGGCACATGCGTATAGCCAGACAAAGGCTGGTTATAGGGTCAGTGGTATCTGCATCAGTATAGTAACACCCAGCACTATATAATGACACAGTAGTGACACTGGCACATGGGTATTGCCAGAGGAGGGCTGGTTATAGGATCTGCATCAGTATAATAACACCAAGCACTATTTAATGACACAGTAGTGACACTAGCACATGGGTATAGCCAGAGGAGGGCTGATTATAGGATCAGTGGTATCTGCATCAGTATAGTAACACCCAGCGCTATATAATGACACATTAGTGACACTGACACATGGGTATAGCCAGAGGAGGGCTGGGGTAACGCAAAGGTGATGCCGACAAGGCGAGTAGGGTGTGTACAGGTAGACATAGAGGCCTATTTATCAAAGGTCTGTCAGACCTCACTGAATATGTAGAGCAATGCCGCCCCCTGCAGACTCGCAGCCAATCGGCAACCAGCAGGGGGTGTCAATCAATGGGATCGTACTCAATCGGGTTGAATTCCAGCAATGTCTGTCCGCCTGCTCAGAGCAGACCGCTGCTTCATAACTGCTTCATAACTGCAGGTTCGCCAGAAACACGGGCCCTCAAGCTCCATTTGGAGCTTGATAGATAGGCCCCATAGGGTGAAACTCCTCCTACAAATTCAGGCTAACCAATGGTCAGCCTTCCTACATATATATCTGTACATATGGATTTTTGTGTTTATATGTGTATATATGTCTGTAAATACATAATTACACATATAAGTACATAAATACATATGTACACACATATAAACTTATATATATATATATATATATATATATATATATATACATACATATTTAGATATCTCTGTATTAAAGCACTTTACTTTACTTTTTTATAACACATGAGACCTCATATCTTTGAGCCCTTATAACTTTTTTGTGCAATTTTTTTTTTAAATAATTTTTATTAAGTGGTTTTATGACTGTAATTTGAAAATATAAACAGGGCACAAGTAATGAAAATTGGGCAAAAAGCTAGTTAAACCGGTGCTTAAGTAAAATTAAATATAGAAAAATAAAAGAGAAATGAATGTACTTATAGTTAGCACTCTTGCCTCAATAAAATATATACAGTGTAAAAACACCTAATGTGACAGTGTTATAAGGACAGCTGTCACATACATCACTAAGATCTTGCCAAAGTATAGAATCAATCTTAACCTCAATGCCAAATAAACTGTTTTATTAGCAGTGTCAAAAAAGGAAAATATATAAATAGTGTATAATCCAAAAGATTAAATAAACAAAATTAAGTTACAAAATTAAACAAACAAAAAGTCATACAACTTCCTGGCTAATAACATTCAAGAGACCGTAGTCCAAGGGAGGATTGGTAATGTTGTAATACTGTTGTCACCAAATGTATCAAAGACAAACAGCTTAAAAGGATACAAGGTGGCTATTAAACAAGGAAGCTCCAAACCACATGTGATTGCTGTTGCTATACTGCCGATGCAGTATCCTTGGAGAGTATGAAAAAGAAATCCCCTCTGGGGTATAGCTCGGTAGTTCAGCGGCTCCAGGAAAGCAATTGCACTGATTATCAAAGTGCTGAAGAAGTCAACCAATCGCTCACAAAATCCTATGTAGGTTTCCAAAATTTACCTTGTCTGACAACTGCTGGCTCCGACAACACTGCATCAGTGTGAGCCTTCCCCTAAATGTTGCTGACTGAGAGTGGTGTTAGCTGCCACAATATCAAAAAACCACGGGGCAGGAATCCTCCACACAGCTCTACTGACTGTTGTGCACGGGCCAATTGCTGAAGTGTAAAGCAAAAGACGGGTATAGATGAGTACAGATTTCTCTGCGTGTGAATAGGTTCAGAAGGGTCCTCCTCTCAAGACCGCCAGAAAGAGTCCACTGTGTTGAATAATGCCAACGATCCTTTTACCATAGAACGGCTTTGTTAGGGCTGATGTTTTGAACCAATCAAAACTGCCTTATAAGGCAACCATGTGTTGCCTTCCCCGGAAACTTTTTGGTGAATTTTCCTTCCTATTCAAATCACATTATCGGCTACAATAGCCTTTTCATGAAGAACAATTGTAACTTATTAACAAAAAATTGTAAACTAAATATATATTATTAGTTTTATTAGTGTAGTTTGTAATTTATTTTGTGACACTTTATTGTTTTGCGAAACAGTTCAATTGCGCTCAAGTGAACGTGTTTACTTTCAACCTATAATAAGTACGCTACCTCTGATGTGCAAAAAGAGCCACGATAAACCCCTTATTGTTTGCACGCAACAGTTTACACGTCACTCGTAATCTAGCCCTTAACAGGTACTTTTGGAAGCATTGATTTTCCCTGATGAAATTGGATTGTATCTGTGGCCTGGAACTTTCCTACTTTTTGCCTTGACCCTTCTTTACCATGCCTGGACTCTAGATGTCTGCCCTGGATTTGACCTCTGCCTTGGATTATGTTTAATTTTCTGCCTTGACCTTTGAATACCTTGACTGCATGGTGCATGTTTCTTGCCCTGTATTGTTTTGAACTTTACATTAAAGGGACAATATTCTCAGGCACATTACTGAGAAGAGTTTGTTATATTACAAGCAGCTGCAGGAACACCCTTTAAATATGTGCTTGTCTCTCTCCCACCATCTGGTAGGTTAATTTCTGCCGCCTATTGTTTGCATAGTTGTTCTTTAGAAAATACTGCAATATTCATATTTTCAGTGTTTGGTGGGGGTTTAAACAGGCAAAATAGCTATTTCAAATGACAAAATAAATATGATGGAGACATTTTAAAACAATTTAATACAGCTCATCAGGTAAAATTGATAATTGGGAACACATTAAAGGAAATACAAGTTTACAATACAATGCCCCTTTAAATGTACACCATCCTGCTTTTGCTGTTTTATACTCAGGATTTATAAAGTCAGCCTCTATATTCCATATCATGAATTCATTGAATGAACATTCTCTTGTGATTGAATTGTTATACTTAGACCTTGAAGTCAGTATCTAATTTACATATCCTGAATTATTCTTTCAGTATATAATAAATTCTATATTCTATCACTTTTTTCCCCTGTCTCTCCACAACTCTATAGTTTTGGATCAGTCTGTAAAAATTGAAACATTACAAGTTTATTCGGTTTGTAGCAGAATGCAATGCTAATAGTTTACCAGATGCAGTGATTATATCCAGCACATAATGTATTCCTTCCTTAGACTTAGACTACAAGCAGAGCAGATAGTGAGAGAAATAACGAGATGCTCCATGTCTGCAGAAGAGCCAGAAAACGTCAGCTAGTATAGCAATTAAATCCCACAATCAAGTAGTTCAAAAGATTGAGTGTTCAATACAAAACCATGGATAACTCTACTATGGTCGGAACCTTCTGTCATGCTAAGAACCTATCATGCTAGGGACAGTTATCAGAAAGAATATTAGATCTTTATTATATGAGAAGTGATATCCCTTTTTCAGTATGATAATTTAGCAACATTTCTTTATCAGAGCCCTCAACAAAGTAATAGTAAAACAAAACTAATACTGAATTTGAGTTTTACATTTATATTCGTTTTTGTTATAACAAATGTAAATGTTTCAAAGCTACAGGTCCTGAGTCCTGGGAGCTGAGTGCTCTAATCCTCCTGTTAACACAGCCAGGGCTCTGGCAAGAAAAGATCAGGTTAGGATGTTCTCCAGAGCACATTAAGTTAATTAACCCTTAAAAAAAAAATATAAAATTAAAGGGACAGTCTACACCAGAATTGTTAATGTTTAAAAAGATAGATAACACCTTTATTACCCATTCCCCAGCTTTGTACAAAAAACATGGTTATATTAATATACTTTATAAAATGTAAACCTCTAAATTTCTGCCTGTTTCTAAGCCACTACAGACAGCTACATGCTTTTTTATTAGCTTTTCACAACAGGAGAATGCTAATTCATTGTGCTCTCCACCGTGGAGTTGTGCAAGGCACAGCACTAATTGGCAAAAATGCAAGTAAATAGATAATAAATTAATAGCCATGTGATCAGGGGGCTGTCAAAAGTGGCTTAGATACAAGGTAATCAAAGAGGTTAAAAGGATATTAATATAACCATGTTGGCTGTGCAAATCTGGGGAATGGGTATTAAAGGGATTAGCTATCTTTTTAAAGGGACAGTCTAGTCAAAATTAAACTTTTATGATTCAGATAGGGCATGCAATTTTAAACAACTTTCCACTTGACTTTTATCTTTAAATTTGCTTTGTTCCCTTGGTGGTATTTTTGAAAAGCTAAACCTAGGTAGGCTCAAACTGATTTCTAAAACCGTTGAAAGCCGCCCCTAGCTCAGAGCATTTTGAAAGTTTTTCAGAGTTAGACAGTACTAGTTCATGTGTGTCATATAGATAACACTGTGTTCACTCCTGTGGAGTTATTTAGGAGTCTGCACTGATTGGCTAAACTGCATGTCAGTCAAAAGCACAGATATAGGGTGGCAATCTGCAGAGGCTTAGATACAAGGTAATCACAGAGGTAAACCATATATTAATATAACTGTGTTGGTTATGCAAAACTGGGGAATGGGTAATACTGTAAAGGGATTATCATTCTTTTTAAACAATAACAATTCTGGTGTAGTCTGTCCCTTTAACCAATAAGGGCTAGATTACAAGTGAAGCAGTATTTTGCATTTTCACTATAGCGAGAACTCAGCTAGAATCAAGATTTTTGCGCTAGTCAGTTTGTCCTGGTATTTCAAGTTGAAAATTAACTTTTTTTTCTCTAGCACAAAAATCCGAACTTAGACTATTGCGTGCACGTTTACTTATTCCTCCATAGAAGTCAATGGAGAAAAAAAAAGGTTGAAAAAACCTCACGCCACCCTCGCTCAACAACATAACATATTCTCATTAGCGCTAATCCAACATGAAAATATGTATATTTCATATTCCAATGTTCTTTTCATAACTGAACATGCTCTATTTATTCATAAATAAATATTTTGTCATATATCTGATGTTTTTTTAAATAAATATATATTTATACCTATATACATACATGATTATATTTAGGTATAGATATATACAAATATATATAGGAATATCTATTTAGAAATACTTAAAACGTATTCTGCTATGTATAGAATATTGGAATGTGAAACATTACAGTAAAATTTTAATAAAAATGAATATTGCATAAATATGTGTTTTTACATGTTTTCATCTACTTAACGGCAAAAGGCTCTTATGCACTTATATATATGTCTATATGTGTATACATATATATGTATGTGTTTATATGTGTATATATGTGTATGTGTATATATATGTATGTGTATATATATATATATATATATATGAATGTAAATAAATATGAATAAACAAGAGGACCTGTATACATTCATTTGAAAGAGAATTCTTTTATGGAATAACCCTGGTGGGTTTTTGTGACCCAGGAGATTATATATATTTATATGCTCTAATGAGAGTGTTTTTTGTATATTCAAATATATATTTTAATTTGTATGTGTATGCAATATTAACTAACTATAATAACCAGTGCTTTCTATACTCTTGTATAATATATATATATATATATATATATATATATATATATATATATATATATACAGTATATATATAATTATTTTTTTCTAACACCCAAGATCTCATATCTTTGAGCACTTTGGTGTGTAATATTTTTTTTTTAAATATTTTTTTTTAGATAGTGTTATCATGAGGGTAATTGTACTTTGTAGTGTATTTTTGATGTGTTTTGTGACACTTTTTAGTTTTGACAAACAGTTAACCGCAGTTCTGAAATCACAATAATTATTCTAGCATAAATCGCGTTTGCGTGATTTTCGCACAACTTGTAATATCAGCGCTATTTAAATGGAGCACAAATGATCACAAAAACTGTGCAAAACCATTCATGTGTCACTTGTTATCTAGCCCTAAAAAGTTTGGAGTTGGCTGTCCCTTTAAATGAAATAATTTTTATTACCCACATTCCCAAACCCAAAACATCAGGGAAAATACAGACATTAGATCCTGTAGGTATATCTAACAATTGGAAATAATCAGTTCGTAGGAAAAAGAAATGTCCCGCTAGATTACTTCGTATAACGAGGGAGACCTCTAGCTGTAGAGGCTCCTCATAGTCTTTATGTATGATTTTCCAGGTGTCAGACAGAGGTTAAATACTGATCAACAGCCATAAAATTAAGCCATATCAGTCCCTATCGGCCCTCTCAACCTTCTTGTGGGGTGGGATTGGTTTTGCTTTATAGTCTCCTGAGCTATATCATTGTCCAGTTGTCGTCACAACATCTTCAGTAGGAGACTTGCAGGTATGGGGGGTAATATAATAAAAAAAAAAACATCCAACTTTAACCAATCTCAGTAACACTTTCTGAGAGAGCTTGACTTTAACCAAACTGAGAATGATCAGAAATACAAAACAGATGTTAAAATAACACAAAAGAATAACAAGTAACAATAATTGCACAAAATAGATATAGTGGTTGGTAGCTCAGCATTGTACTCTATATTTCCAAACTCATAGCTGAAAATCGTGTGCCTCTCCAACCTTCCAACTAAGCTGTCTAGCCTTGTGTGTCCACCTCTTTTCTAACTTCAAAGCCTCCCATTAAAGCGCACCTATACTGCTTCCCCTCAGTCTCCCGCCTCTGCACTGTGGGTCAGTTTGTTATTGTCTTCTAGTATCCAATAAAACCATATTTTTTGGAATGTGGATTCTGTGTCCTGTATGAATGCTGCTGATTCATACATTCTATAAACCAGTTGGATTTTAGTCAAAACTTCTGACCAGGAAGGAATTTCTGTTTTCCAGTACTTAGCTATAACTGTTCTCGTGGTGGTGCATAGAATTCTAATAAAGGTGTTAATGTCTTTGTGTAGCCTGGGAATACCTTCGTGAAGTAATGCTTGAGCAGGGGTAAGATGAATCTGTTCGCCCAGGACCCTCCCTAGCAGTAAAGATAGTTCTCGCCATATCTTTTTAACTTTAGGGCATTCCCACCACATATGTATATAGGATCCTATAGTTTTACAGCCCCTATAACAAAAGTTAGAGCTCTCCTTCCCCATATGGGCTGTCTTTACTGGGGTCAGATACCATCTAAAGCAGTGTTTTTCAACCAGTGTGCCATGAGAGATCCTCAGGTGTGCCACGGCAGACTGACAACAGTGTGACATATTTTTTAAACTTTGCTTATTTTTTTACTCCCAGTGCAGGGCTAGTTTGTAGGAGGCATGGCATAACAGCACAATACATACAGTATGTGTGTTTGTGTGTATGTGTATATATATATATATATATATATATATATATATATATATATATATGCTGTATTAGGCGACAATGTGTGATTTTTTTTAACATTTTGGGATGGTGGTGTGCCACAGGATTTTTTAATGTAAAAAAGTGTGCCACGGCAAAAAAAAGGTTAAAAATCACTGATCTAAAGGATATCTTTATAAAATTTTCCCTCAAGTCAGCGCTAATAAGGCCTTTGCTAGCCTGATGTAATATCTCATCCCATTTGTCCAACTCAATTTCTTTGTCTATGTCTGTTTCCCATTTTAGCATTAGCGTATTCTTAGAGCGTGTTCTCATTTCTTGTATGGAGATATATAGTTTAGAGATTGCTTTTTTAGGTCTAGTCGTTGCCGTACATAGTTGCTCAAGAACAGTTTGTCGGTTATGTGTCGGGTGTTTAGCTGTGTGTGTACGTATAGCTGAGGTTATCTGGAGATATAGGAACCAGTGGGATAGGGTCTAGTTTCTGTCGTAACTGGGTGAAGGTCAGCAGCGCGCCCTGTGAGTAAAGGTCCGCTACCCTATACAACCCCTTGTTTTCCCATTTTTGGATCTGTTTTTTAAACTCTTCACAAATGATATATTTTAGAGGTATTATTTTTGAATGTGAGAAAATAATTTTCTCTGATTGTTTCGATGAAGGCCATTGCTGTTTGGTGATTAATGTGGTTTTGTTCCTATAAATATCGTGTCCAATGAATAAGTCACTGCACCAGAGAATGCCATCCGGCGTCTCCTGACCTGCCATCTCCGCCTCTAGGGTAGGCCAGAGAATATCTACTTGTTGTCTGCCAATTATTGAGTCTTGTGCCAATCTAGCAGCTTTGTAGTAGTCCAGTAAATTGGGGGCACCTACCCCACCTAGCTGTCTGTGTTTGTTTAGAATTTGGTGTGAAATTCTTGGATGTCTATTGTCTCGTAAGAACCTATTTATATCTCTCTGCAGATTATCGATGTCTGCGACATTAATTTTAATTGGAAGCACTCTAAACAGGTAAAGTATCCTTGGTAGGATCGTCATCTTAATAGCGGAGAGCCTCCCGTACCAAGAAAAACCCATCTTTTTCCATTTCCCTAGGTCAGATCTGATTGTTGGCTGTCCCTTTAAAGGGACACTCAAGTCAAAATGAAACTTTCATTATTCAGATAGAGCATGCAGTTTTAAACAACTTTTCAATTTACTTCCATTAAAAAAAAGTGCACATCCTTTTTATATTTAAACTTTTTGAGTTACCAGCTCCTACTGAGCATGTGCAAGAATTCACTGAATAAACGTGTATGCATTTGTGATTGGCTGATGGCTGTCACATGGTACAGGGGGAGTGGAAATAGACATAACTTTTTAAATTTGTCAGAAAAAAAAATACTATTCATTTGAAGTCCAGACTAAGTGCTATTGCATTGTCTTGTTATCTTGCATTTATTGATTATGCAAATCTACTGTGTTGACTGGTCCTTTAAACAAATGAATACTGAGAATTTTAAGTTTAATTAGTGCTTATTTCAGCATAACATTGATAGTGCCATGACATTTTTTGAGAACATCAAGAGTCTAAATATAGGTATGAATAATTTTCTATCCTTTTAGAATAACCTATAAATCAAGAATCTATTGTTACTAAATATTTGGACACAAAGATTAGACAGGAATAATATATATAAATAAAAATATATTCAAAGTAGAAAGACACAATAGAATATTTGTAAAGGAACATGCCTCCTATAAGCTAAATTACTTGATAGTTATACAGCATATTTGTTAAAAACCGACTGCAAAAGCTGTTTGTCTCGGATCTGGCAAGGCAGTATGCATATATGACATATGACAAACTAAAACCTTTTGAAACAACACAAAAATACACTGACTATAAATCCCAATTAGATACCACCATAGATCAGCTAGATACCATACTGTCAGATAGAAAAGTACAAAAATATAATAGGGACACGAAAGACTATGATTTAGACATAGTCTATTCTTGGCAGAAATCGAGACCACCTAATAGAAGAGCCACTCACAAGAATAGTCATAATAAAAAGGATAAAAATAAGTCTACACACAATAAAAACCAAACTTCTAGAAAAGTAACTTTTTCAAGTATTGACACTGATAATCTAGAAGATGAAACTACTGACACCCATAATGATGAGCCAGAAGCAGTACCTACTACATCAGGCAATACATCCTCTGAGAGAAGAAACTTAAAATCCTTAGTTAAGCTAACCCAACAAACAAGTACCCCAAAGAAAGGGGAAAACACATTTAGATACCCCAGCAGGGTCAGGAAAAACAAGATGAAATAGCAACAATAAATCTCTCTGACTTTACATTGACTGCTCACCATATTAATGTACTTAATAAAGGCTTAACCTTTGCACCTGCAACAGATTTCGATTTATTCAGCACTCTTCTAGACACAAATACATTTGTAAGAAAAGTAGTACTGAAAAAACATTTTTTTGGTATAGAAACACAATCACACACTCCCTCCATAACTGACACACACCCTAACACTATTGGTTTACTATTTTCTGATCTAACAGATCTTACCACTCTCACTACACTTCAACAACACTCACCTAGTTCATATACTCACTCCCCAAGCACCACCCAGCAATACACTTTTAAGGATAAATCACATTTTTACCCAGTTAATGCACGTGATCACACAATAGATTTGTTCCAAAGGACAATAGAAAAGGAACTAACTGATCTTCACAAAACACTCCAGTCAACTACAATAAGTAAAGCCAGAGATAATTTAAGCTGCCATGAGAGAAAAGCACTTAAAGACCTACAAGATAACCCCAACATAATCATCACTAAGGCGGATAAAGGAGGGGCTATTGTTGTCCTGAACACCACTGATTATTTAGACGAAGTACACAAACACCTAGCGGACAAAGACCAGTATACGAAACTCACATTTAATCCTACCACAACTTTTGTCAGCAAATTGAAGAGTCACTTAGACACAGGCATTGAATTGGGCTACCTAACGGAAGAACTAGCGTCATTTTTTCTGATAAAAGACCCCACCATACCAAGTTTCAGAACTGTCCCTAAAATTCACAAAAATCTCACTAGACCACTAGGTAGACCCATTGTGGCAAGCCAAGGATCCTTATGTGAAAGGCTTGGTGGGTGGCTTGACCACATACTTCAACCCATTGTCCAATCCTTACCAGGCTATATTAAAGACAGCGGCCATCTAATCCAGCAACTTAATACAGTTAACTGGAATTGTGAATACACTTGGCTCACAATTGACGTGGCTGCTCTTTATTCAAGTATTCCTCACACAACAGGCCTCATAGCGCTTCATGAGATGTTACTCAGACACACAGACTATGATATAGGTTTCATAACATTTATAGTAGAAACTGCAGAATTTCTACTAAAACATAACTATTTTGTACATGAAGGAAATTATTATTTACAGCAACGAGGCACGGCCATGGGGGCAAAATTTGCCCCGGCCTATGCCAATATTTACATGGGTTGGATGGAATTTTGTTTTATTTTTTCAACTGAATTCCAATTTAAAAACAATATTAAACTATACGGTCGCTTTATTGACGACCTTATAATCATTTGGGACAAGACAGATAATGAGTACACCATAGAACAATTTATGACCTACATCAACAATAACAAATTAAACCTTGTCTTTACACATAAAAGTGACAACCAATCCATTGATTTCCTAGACCTAAAACTCAGTGCAAATTTGTCATCACTAAAAAATTTTACTTCCACATACAGAAAACCCACTTCAAAAAACACAATTCTAAGGGCAGATTCATGCCATGTCCCACACCTCAAAAAAGGCATACCCAAAGGCCAATATCTACGACTCCGTAGAAACTGTTCCAACTTAGATACTTATAGGCAAGAAGCAAAAGAATTAACCAACAGGCTAGTCAACAGGGGATACAATAGATCCAAACTTGACCTAATCAATAAAGAAGTAGAAAGTACACAGAGGAACACGTTATTCCAGAAAAAGGACAAATCACAAAATGAGGAAAATATAGTGTTCTCTACTCAATTTAGTAGGCAATACTATAAAATTTGTAAAGTAATTAAGGATAATTTGACAATACTAAAGAGTGATGATACATTGAAAAAAGTAATATCTAAAGGCATTAAATTTGTAGCTAAAAAAGCTCCATCAATAGGAGACTTAACAAACAAAAAATTCTCAGAGAGACCACAAACACAAACTAATTGGCTGGGCCTTAGTCCTGGATCCTTTAAATGTGGCCACAGACCCTGTAAAAGTTGTGAGTTTACCAACATAACCCACACTTTTACCTCTAGTAACACTAAGGAAACCTACACGATCAAGCAAAGGATAGACTGCACTTCGCAGTATGTAATATACCTGATCACATGTCAACTTTGCTTCCAGCAATACATAGGTATCACTACACGTCCGTTAAAAGATCGTATTAGGGAGCACTTATTATCCCTCATTGAAAAAGAAGCTAGAACCCCAGTGGCCAAACACTTTCGCCAACATGGAATAGGTACTGACCACTTCTCATTCCAAGGAATAGAAAGGATTGTAAAAGAGGCCAGAGGGGGCGATAGAACTGCCAAACTCTTAAAAAGAGAAGTCTTCTGGATAGTCAAATTAAATACTAGATATCCCAATGGGATTAACAGAAGACTGGATGTGGATCTATATGTGTAATTTACTCTATTTGGACACATTCCAACCTCTTTAGAACTAACTAAACATGATTGAAGTTAAAAATCCTTTGGAACACTAGATCTAATAATATACTTGACACATCCCCAACATCTAGTTCATACAATTGAATACATATAATTAATACGATTCTATCTATTCAACTCATCTAGTACACACATAAAACATAAATAATAACAACAATATAACTGACTCTTCTATCCATTTGTCCCTCTAGTGGTCCCCCTAGCAATACATAATCAATACATATATATACATACCTAAGCTAATGACATTTATTTATATATATTTAATACACATAAAATAGATTAGCATAGCATTGTTTAGTTCATGACACTTTTAGATCTTGTAATCCATTACTTGATTATAAATTGGACAATAAGTCCACTTTTCATGATTGACCATTATATGCATTGTCTAATCTAGATTCTAGTCTTCCTTAGTAAAGAATTTTCTAATTCCCTAGCCTTTTTTAAAAAAACATGAATAATACATGTGGGTAATAAAATAGATAAAACATAAATTAATTTCCCCCTTCAAGATGAAGTGCACCTATATTCAATTAGCCAGCATAGACACTTAGAGCTATATCTTCTATTTTGATGGTAGGAAATTACTTTTTACCTATTCATTTATTCATTGAACATTTCTATTTTTAGTTTCATTTACATTTTTTAATTTCATATTTATTTTTTATTTTTATTCTTTACTCACATTCCCATCCCTATTTCTATTTTTATTCTTATTCTTACATTTTTATACCTTTTCACCATTTATCAATATTTTTACTCATTCCTCTTTTATTCATTTTTTATCCATTTATTAATGTATCCATTCATGTATTCACCATGAGAATTATCTATGTTCAATTATTTACCAGTTTTTTCAGTAATCCTTATCCCTAATTTCTGTTATATTATATTAAATTAATGTTTAATTATTTCATTTATTGATGTGCACCAATCAGTGTTACCGCAGAGTTAACAATATTAGCCTCTGTAACAAACTGAAGACACAAGAGTTAATAACACAAAGGCTACAACTCATTGAAGCAACACTGATTGGTTTAGACCTCAGTCCTCTCAGGATTGGTGAAAATCAGGTTTAAAAGGCTCACACTGTTATACTCTATCAGCCTCCGATGAAGCGCATCCACGCATGCGCGAAACGCGTCAGGCGTTCCTAACTGTGACCCTGTATACCTGTACCTGTTTGGTCTTCAAATAAATTTATGATTTCCAGCATTCCCACAGTGAGCAAGCGTACCTCTTTCTTTGCCTGTTAGTATGCATATATAGCAAAGCATTTACTTTCTTTCTTCTGCTTCTCAGCTCAAAGAAGTATACTGTGAAATATTGCAAGACCGTGGTGAATTCACACAAGGGTGTATATTTATTAATGTGCAAGCGGACATGATACAATGTAGCGTATCATGTCCACCGCACATCAATAAATGCCGACAGCATGCAGATTTGTGGCCAATCTGTTCCTAGCAGGGGGTGTCAATCTACCCGATCGTATTCAATCGGGTCGATTTCTGTCCGCAGACTCTGAGCAGATGGACAAGTTATGGAGCAACGGTCTTTAGACCACTGCTTCATAACTTCTGTTTCCGGCGAGCCTGAAGGCTCGCCAGAAACATGGAGCATCAAGCTCCATACGGAGCTTGATAAATCAGCCCCATAATCTCAACAATGTATGGTTCTGATTGGTCGTTCCTTTTTCACCATACAGGTGAATGTAGAAAGTGGTGCTGAATGGTAACTGCTCCTAGTACACTTATTCTTGGGAGCTGATGGTAGTTTTACATTAAAGGGACACTAAAGTCAAAATTAAACTTTCATGATTCAGATAGAGCATGCAATTTTAAACAACTTTCCAATTTACTTCCATTAACAACATGGGCACAGTCGTTTTTTATTTACACTTTTTGAGTGACCAGCTCCTACTGAGCATGTGCAAGAACTCCCAGAAAATACGTATATGCATTTGTGATTGGCTGATGGCTGTCACATGATACAGGGGGAGTGGAAAAAGACATAACTTTGAAATTAGTCAGAAAAAAATCTGCTACTCATTTGAAGTTCATACTAACTGCTATTGCATTGTCTTTTTATCATGCATTTATTTATTATGCAAATCTACTGTATTTACTGGTCCTTTACGTTAACAACAGGTACACATCATTAAAACATTTCTTTCAGAGCAAAGCCTTAATATTATATCAATGTATTTCATTAAAGACACCAATGATTTTCTAGAAAAGATTGAGGGTTTGTCTGGTACTATGGATAAATGTATTTTGTACAGTGTTAGGTGTTGTTTTCAGGGGGAGAGTGTCAGTCAGGGCTTGGCCTGGAACACACCATATCAGCTGGAAATGAAGGGGTTATTTGATAATCAGGATATCCCAGAGAACAGAAATCAGACCACGCAGCTTTAGTCTAACATCTATTCCGTTTATTGAAAGATGAACAACACTTCTTATAGGCAGTCATGACAGCATAAAAGAGAGTTTTGAGAAGCAGTGTTTCTTATAACCATAATAAAAGGTACATCTGGGCCCAAAGCAAGGCCGTGTGAGCATCTTATAGAGATAACAGCTTCCAGGCGCATCGCCAAGAACATTTACAAGGCCAACCTAGCTATACAGAGATACATAACATCTACATATTTTCCCACTACATAATAAGCTATAATAAATGTTGCTTAGACAAGATGGATGCCTAAGACAAAATGGCAACTAGAAACAAGATGGCGTTGGTAATGCTAACAATTCCTAACATACAGTTTGGATATTGTAAGTCTTTACACTTCTATACTCCATACTAGTGGCCTGAATGCTATAAAGTATGTAATTTCAAAGAGTGATAGATTTACAAATGCACAACAACAATTTATAGTTGAGCTTTTGGAGATAATATTATATTGTAACTATTTTCTATTTGAAGATATGTATTATGTACAAAAACAGGGAACGGCTATGAGGTACAACGTTGCCCCTACCTATGCTAATATTTTTATGAATGTCTTTGAGGAAAGATTTGTATATGAAGATAAACTTTTTCTTCTGTGTGGCGCCACCTGGTGGTGCTACATAGACGATATCCTTGGCATTTGGTGAGGCGACGTTGGTTCCCTCCAGCAGTTTGTGCTGGAATTAAATGCAGCTTCGAAAAGTATAAAATTTACATTGTCTTGGAGTGAGGAAAATTTAGCCAGATGCGTAGAGTAAGACAGATTGTGAGGGGTGATACACTGGATTTTACAAGATTAAAAGAGATGGGGGCTAGATTTGTTGAGCGAGGTTATCCATGTACAATGATAAAGGAAGTGATTGGCAAGGTATTGAAATTACCTAATGGAAGGGTTAATAATGAGAATTTTTGGGATAAAAACAACCCTGACAGGATGGTTTTAATTTCTGAGTATAATGCCTGTAGCCCCAAAGTACAAAAGATAGTAAGGAAGCATTGGCATATCCTTAGGGAATGCAATCCAGAAGTGCGAGCATTTCAACAGCCACCTATACCAGCCTATACTAGACTTCCTAGTCTAAGGGATAGGATTATTAAAGCAGATGTGGGCAGTAAAAAGAAATGTAGACAAGGGTTTATTACCTCAGAGAATAATGGCTGTTTCCCTTACCTAAATTGTTCTAACTGCAATAATATTATTAAAGGTGATGTATTCATCCACCCCCTCACAGGACAGAAGTTCAGGATAAAGGGGTATTACAATTGTAATGCCACCTTTGTAATTTACCTCATTAAGTGTCCGTGAGGTATAATTTATATTGGAGAGACGACCCAGCGGGTCAGGGATAGAGTTATTCAGCATAAATCCAACATTAGAACCAATTATTTAAATGCCCCAGTAGCTTATCATTTTTTTAAAAAAGGCCACACTATCTGTCAATTGAGATTTCTGGTGATATACTATATACTCATTCCTATGCGTGGTGGTAATATAGAATTGCTCCTCAAAAAAAGTAAGGCTTTTTGGATTAATAAATTGGATGCATTAATTCCCAAAGGAATGAATAGGGAACTGGATTTGAGTGTATTTATGTAAATATTTAGATCAAAAACAGATCTGTATGTTGTAATTTAGGATTGTTCTCTAGACATTGTCTTTTACAATCTGGAGTTTAGATCTTTGCTAATAGCATCTGTGTATTGTATAGTTTTTTATTTTATGCAGATATAAACCACTAGAGGTCTGTAGAGTTAAGCAAACATTTGTGGATGTAATTAAAGTGTTAATTAAAGAGGTGTGGTTTTACCTGCTTATAGGTATTTAAGTAGGCATACACATATTGTATGAACATGGTTCTTGTTACCTGCTCCCATGATGTGGAAATAAAGATTTGTGAAGACTTCAAGTGGTGCTGCTATATATTTGTGCCATATTATCTTGTGTGGTTTTGCAGTAGTTCTTTTATAGCGTGCACACGTTTGTGGGTTTGTAGTGCTGGGCATTGGACGTTATGTAAACATTATAAAGGGGGATAAATTCTTAATTACTGAGATTTTGATGCAGTCGCAGAGTCACTGACAAAATCCCACCTAACATTAAATAATGGACAGATGGGCAACTATAGTTCAAAAGCTATTGCAACTATACAAACAGACACTATTAAAAGAGCTGAGGTGGGGGGGTGAGAGAAAGTAACTTCCAGAGTGATAGCTATTGGTGACAAATCATAAACACCAGACATTGTGAAGGGGAGTTTTAACTACATTCTCACTGAATCCAACTACTACAAAAAGAGATGAATAATATAACATGGCATCCAAGAGACTTCCTAAATCAGATAAGACCAACAGAATGTCAGCAATAGAGTCATATTTGAAGTCAGTTAAAGGCACAAAACACCTAGAGAATACAGAGACTAGCGTGGATGAAGATGGTGAACTCGTGAATGATACACAAACTACTTCAGACAACCGCACACCAGCTACTAAAGAAGACCTACAAGTGCTGGTTTCTAAGCAAGATATAGCGGCAAATTTTGAAAGATTATGGGACAAAATCGATCATATACACTCCACAGTTGCATCCAGCTTAGCAGACATCAAACAGGATATGCTACAGTTAGGAAATAGGGTGGAAACAGTGGCAAATGCTCAAGACACACTTGTGGATGATGTATCCAATGTAGTAGACACTACAACAACAACTGTTAGATTTTCAAGAAAAAATGGAAAATATTGAAAACAGGAACTGAAGAAACAATGTCAGACTCAAAGGGATACCAGAAAGCGTGTCTGCCAAAGAACTACATCCTTACCTACAGCAATTATTTTGCTCTATTCCCGGAGAAAATGGAGATACAGAGTTACTAATAGAAAGAGCCCACAGGGCCCTGAGAGTAAGACCCAAGGAAAGTCTACCCCCAAAAGACGTTATAGTTAAGTTACTCAGACATCCAGATAGAGAACGTATAATGTCAGAGGCAAGACAACATCCGACGTTCAAGTACCAAGGCAACATTGTCCAGTTTTTTTTCACGATCTGTGCATCAGAACTCTTCAATGAAGACAATCCATACTTACATCTCTTCTGAGGAAACACAGTATTATATATAGATGGGGCTTCCATTTTGCTTTACATATAACCAAATATGACAAAATGATAACACTTAAATCAGCTGAAGATATTCCAGAAGTTTGCAAGAATCTAGACTTGGAGGTGCCAGAGACAAAGCAAACTCTATCCTCTTCTCAGTAGCAAAGGGACACTCTGAACATTGAGGTAACATCACAAAAATCCAATTGGTCCAAGATCCCTAAGGAGAAAGCCAAAACCTGAACAAGGACTTGCCCTTTTATTGTGAGTGAAATTATATATAACTGTATAGTGTCTGGAACCTGATCATGCCGCTTTTATATTCTAAAATTTGGTAGTGTAAATGTTATGTAAGCTCGAGAGATATACCATCAACTTATGATATGTTGAGCTTTTCAGTTATACTGCACACAACCTACATCTAGTTAGCTAATATGTACGGTAAGTTTTCTGTTATAGTTATTTTTATTGTTCAACTGTTATATTTGTAATGATCTTTGTACTGGTATTTGTTTAATGTTCACTGTACCTTACTAACTCGATTACCTGACCTTCGATTCATAGCCCTAGATATAGCTGGTGAAACTATACTATACACATGCTACTATAACACATGGGGTAGCAAGCTATGCAATACACCATAAGACATGTTCTAGATACCTAGAAATATCAAATACATCAACAGATAACAACCATAAACAGAAGTTACACATAAAAGAATGGCTAAAAACACAAATAAGATTATGAATCTCCCAAATACCAATTAATTTCACATAATGTGAGAGGCCTTAACACGGATGCCAAAAGGCGCACAGCAATGACCCATTATAAAAGATAACACGCAAATATTATATTTCTACAAAAGACCCACTTCACCAAACCACAAATACCAAACTATTGGACATGGGATTTTGCACAACACTATCACTCCACAGCAGATTCAAAGAAGAGGGGGTGTCAATACTGATACACTCTGATTGCACTTTAATCCATTGGCGACTGAGGACGTGTCAGGCATGTCCTACAAATACGGTTAAGGACCAAGGACGTGTCTGACACATCCTCTGGCATCACTGCAATTTTTTTTTTTACCCACCGATGCAGAAAGAGCCACTCTGTAGCCCTCTCTGCATCAGCCAGTGATGGTGTCAATTGTTGGTGGGTGGGAGCCATTGTAGGGAGCATGCACGGGCACAGGTGTGGGAGCGCGCACAGGGGTGGGAGCGGGTGGGGCCGCTACACTATGAAACTTATAAAGTGTAAAGTGAAGGAGGGAGAAGGGAGGAGAGAGGATAAATGTTATCCAAGGGATCTGGGAGGGAGTGGGGGTAGGTTATTGAGGAGGGGCAGCTACACTACAGAAAAATTTGAATTTTTATTTATTTTTTTAATAAAAAAAAAGCTAACTGTATGGCAAACCTAAAGTTTGTGGAAAAGTTTTTGAAAAAATGAACAATTTCTTTCATGTAATTAGCATATATATAATAGTCCATGAGCTAGTGACGTATGGGATATACATTCCTACCAGGAGGGGCAAAGTTTCCCAAACCTCAAAATGCCCATAAATACACCCCTCACCACACCCACAATTCAGTTTTACAAACTTTGCCTCCGATGGAGGTGGTGAAGTAAGTTTGTGCTAGATTCTACGTTGATATGCGCTCCGCAGCAAGTTGGAGCCCGGTTTTCCTCTCAGCGTGCAGTGAATGTCAGAGGGATGTGAGGAGAGTATTGCCTATTTGAATGCAGTGATCTCCTTCTACGGGGTCTATTTCATAGGTTCTCTGTTATCGGTCGTAGAGATTCATCTCTTACCTCCCTTTTCAGATCGACGATATACTCTTATATATACCATTACCTCTGCTGATTCTCGTTTCAGTACTGGTTTGGCTTTCTACAAACATGTAGATGAGTGTCCTGGGGTAAGTAAATCTTATTTTCTGTGACACTCTAAGCTATGGTTGGGCACTTTGTTTATAAAGTTCTAAATATATGTATTCAAACATTTATTTGCCTTGACTCAGAATGTTCAACTTTCCTTATTTTCAGACAGTCAGTTTCATATTTGGGATAATGCATTTGATTTAATCATTTTTTCTTACCTTCAAAAATGTGACTTTTTTCCCTGTGGGCTGTTAGGCTCGCGGGGGCTGAAAATGCTTCATTTTATTGCGTCATTCTTGGCGCGGACTTTTTTGGCGCAAAAATTCTTTTCCGTTTCCGGCGTCATACGTGTCGCCGGAAGTTGCGTCATTTTTTTGACGTTATTTTGCGCCAAAAATGTCGGCGTTCCGGATGTGGCGTCATTTTGGCGCCAAAAAGCATTTAGGCGCCAAATAATGTGGGCGTCTTATTGGCGCTAAAAAATATGGGCGTCGCTTTTGTCTCCACATTATTTAAGTCTCATTTTTCATTGCTTCTGGTTGCTAGAAGCTTGTTTTTTGGCATTTTTTCCCATTCCTGAAACTGTCATTTAAGGAATTTGATCAATTTTGCTTTATATGTTGTTGTTTTTTCTCTTACATATTGCAAGATGTCTCACGTTGCATCTGAGTCAGAAGATACTACAGGAAAATCGCTGTCTAGTGCTGGATCTACCAAAGCTAAGTGTATCTGCTGTAAACTTTTGGTAGCTATTCCTCCAGCTGTTGTTTGTATTGATTGTCATGACAAACTTGTTAAAGCAGATAATATTTCCTTTAGTAAAGTACCATTGCCTGTTGCAGTTCCTTCAACATCTAAGGTGCAGAATGTTCCTGATAACATAAGAGATTTTGTTTCTGAATCCATAAGAAGGCTATGTCTGTTATTTCTCCTTCTAGTAAACGTAAAAAATCTTTTAAAACTTCTCTCCCTACAGATGAATTTTTAAATGAACATCATCATTCTGATTCTGATAACTCTTCTGGTTCAGAGGATTCTGTCTCAGAGGTTGATGCTGATAAATCTTCATATTTATTTAAAATGGAATTTATTCGTTCTTTACTTAAAGAAGTTCTAATTGCTTTAGAAATAGAGGATTCTGGTCCTCTTGATACTAATTCTAAACGTTTGGATAAGGTATTTAAATCTCCTGTGGTTATTCCAGAAGTTTTTCCTGTTCCTAATGCTATTTCTGCAGTAATTTCCAAAGAATGGGATAAATTGGGTAATTCATTTACTCCCTCTAAACGTTTTAAGCAATTATATCCTGTGCCGTCTGACAGATTAGAATTTTGGGACAAAATCCCTAAAGTTGATGGGGCTATTTCTACCCTTGCTAAACGTACTACTATTCCTACGTCAGATGGTACTTCGTTTAAGGATCCTTTAGATAGGAAAATTGAGTCCTTTCTAAGAAAAGCTTATCTGTGTTCAGGTAATCTTCTTAGACCTGCTATATCTTTGGCTGATGTTGCTGCAGCTTCAACTTTTTGGTTGGAAACCTTAGCGCAACAAGTAACACATGATGATTCTCATGATATTATTATTCTTCTTCAGCATGCTAATAATTTTATCTGTGATGCCATCTTTGATATTATCAGAGTTGATGTCAGGTTTATGTCTCTAGCTATTTTAGCTAGAAGAGCTTTATGGCTTAAGACTTGGAATGCTGATATGGCTTCTAAATCAACTCTACTTTCCATTTCTTTCCAGGGTAACAAATTATTTGGTTCTCAGTTGGATTCTATTATTTCAACTGTTACTGGTGGGAAAGGAACTTTTTTACCACAGGATAAAAAATCTAAGGGTAAAAACAGAGCTAATAATCGTTTTCGTTCCTTTCGTTTCAACAAAGAACAAAAACCTGATCCTTCATCCTCAGGAGCAGTTTCAGTTTGGAAACCATCTCCAATCTGGAATAAATCCAAGCCAGCCAGAAAGGCAAAGCCTGCTTCTAAGTCCACATGAAGGTGCGGCCCTCATTCCAGCTCAGCTGGTAGGGGGCAGGTTACGTTTTTTCAAAGAAATTTGGATCAATTCTGTTCACAATCTTTGAATTCAGAACATTGTTTCAGAAGGGTACAGAATTGGTTTCAAGATGAGACCTCCTGCAAAGAGATTGTTTCTTTCCCGTGTCCCAGTAAATCCAGTAAAAGCTCAAGCAAATCCAGTAAAAGCTCAAGCAATTGTACCAAAGAAGGAGAATTCCTTCAGACCAGTTCTGGATCTAAAAATATTGAATCGTTATGTAAGGATACCAACGTTCAAGATGGTAACTGTATGGACTATTTTGCCTTTTGTTCAGCAAGGGAATTATATGTCCACAATAGATTTACAGGATGCATATCTGCATATTCCGATTCATCCGGATCATTATCGGTTCCTGAGATTCTCTTTTCTGGACAAGCATTACCAGTTTGTGGCTCTGCCGTTTGGCCTTGCTACAGCTCCAAGAATTTTTACAAAGGTTCTCGGTGCCCTTCTGTCTGTAATCAGAGAACAGGGTATTGTGGTATTTCCTTATTTGGACGATATCTTGGTACTTGCTCAGTCTTTACATTTAGCAGAATTTCATACGAATCGACTTGTGTTGTTTCTTCAAGATCATGGTTGGAGGATCAATTTACCAAAAAGTTCATTGATTCCTCAGACAAGGGTAACCTTTCTGGGTTTCCAAATAGATTCAGTGTCCATGACTCTGTCTTTAACAGACAAGAGGCGTCTAAAACTGATGGCAGCTTGTCGAAACCTTCAGTCACAATCATTCCCTTCGGTAGCCTTATGCATGGAAATTCTAGGTCTTATGACTGCTGCATCGGACGCGATCCCCTTTGCTCGTTTTCACATGCGACCTCTTCAGCTTTGTATGCTGAATCAATGGTGCAAGGATTACACAAAGATATCTCAATTAATATCTTTAAAACTGATTGTTCGACACTCTCTAACATGGTGGACAGATCACCATCGTTTAATTCAGGGGGCTTCTTTTGTGCTTCCGACCTGGACTGTAATTTCAACAGATGCAAGTCTCACAGGTTGGGGAGCTGTGTGGGGATCTCTGACGGCACAAGGAGTTTGGGAATCTCAGGAGGTGAGATTACCGATCAATATTTTGGAACTCCGTGCAATTTTCAGAGCTCTTCAGTTTTGGCCTCTTCTGAAGAGAGAATCGTTCATTTGTTTTCAGACAGACAATGTCACAACTGTGGCATACATCAATCATCAAGGAGGAACTCACAGTCCTCTGGCTATGAAAGAAGTATCTCGAATTTTGGTTTGGGCGGAATCCAGCTCCTGTCTAATCTCTGCGGTTCATATCCCAGGTGTAGACAATTGGGAAGCGGATTATCTCAGTCCGCCAAACGTTGCATCCGGGCGAATGGTCTCTTCACCCAGAGGTATTTCTTCAGATCGTTCAAATGTGGGAACTTCCAGAAATAGATTTGATGGCGTCCCATCTAAACAAGAAACTTCCCAGGTATCTGTCCAGATCCCGGGATCCTCAGGCGGAGGCAGTGGATGCATTATCACTTCCTTGGAAGTATCATCCTGCCTATATCTTTCCGCCCCTAGTTCTTCTTCCAAGAGTAATCTCCAAGATTCTGAAGGAATGCTCGTTTGTTCTGCTGGTAGCTCCGGCATGGCCTCACAGGTTTTGGTATGCGGATCTTGTCCGGATGGCCTCTTGCCAACCGTGGACTCTTCCGTTAAGACCAGACCTTCTGTCACAAGGTCCTTTTTTCCATCAGGATCTGAAATCCTTAAATTTAAAGGTATGGAGATTGAACGCTTGATTCTTCGTCAAAGAGGTTTCTCTGACGCTGTGATTAATACTATGTTACAGGCTCGTAAATCTGTATCTAGAGAGATATATTATAGAGTCTGGAAGACTTATATTTCTTGGTGTATTTCTCATCATTTTTCTTGGCATTCTTTCAGAATTCCGAGAATTTTACAGTTTCTTCAGGATGGTTTAGATAAAGGTTTGTTCGCAAGTTCCTTGAAAGGACAAATCTCTGCTCTTTCTGTTCTTTTTCACAGAAAGATTGCTATTCTTCCTGATATTCATTGTTTTGTACAAGCTTTGGTTCGTATAAAACCTGTCATTAAGTCAATTTCTCCTCCTTGGAGTTTGAATTTGGTTCTGGGGGCTCTTCAAGCTCCTCCGTTTGAACCTATGCATTCATTGGACATTAAATTACTTTCTTGGAAAGTTTTGTTCCTTTTGGCCATCTCTTCTGCCAGAAGAGTTTCTGAATTATCTGCTCTTTCTTGTGAGTCTCCTTTTCTGATTTTTCATCAGGATAAGGCGGTGTTGCGAACTTCTTTTGAATTTTTACCTAAAGTTGTGAATTCCAACAACATTAGTAGAGAAATTGTGGTTCCTTCATTATGTCCTAATCCTAAGAATTCTAAGGAGAAATCGTTGCATTCTTTGGATGTTGTTAGAGCTTTGAAATATTATGTTGAAGCTACTAAATCTTTCAGAAAGACTTCTAGTCTATTTGTTATCTTTTCCGGTTCTAGAAAAGGCCAGAAAGCTTCTGCCATTTCTTTGGCATCTTGGTTGAAATCTTTAATTCATCTTGCCTATGTTGAGTCGGGTAAAACTCCGCCTCAGAGAATTACAGCTCATTCTACTAGGTCAGTTTCTACTTCCTGGGCGTTTAGGAATGAAGCTTCGGTTGATCAGATTTGCAAAGCAGCAACTTGGTCCTCTTTGCATACTTTTACTAAATTCTACCATTTTGATGTATTTTCTTCTTCTGAAGCAGTTTTTGGTAGAAAAGTACTTCAGGCAGCGGTTTCAGTTTGAATCTTCTGCTTATGTTTTTCGTTAAACTTTATTTTGGGTGTGGATTATTTTCAGCAGGAATTGGCTGTCTTTATTTTATCCCTCCCTCTCTAGTGACTCTTGTGTGGAAAGATCCACATCTTGGGTAATCATTATCCCATACGTCACTAGCTCATGGACTCTTGCTAATTACATGAAAGAAAACATAATTTATGTAAGAACTTACCTGATAAATTCATTTCTTTCATATTAGCAAGAGTCCATGAGGCCCGCCCTTTTTTTGTGGTGGTTATGGTTTTGTATAAAGCACAATTATTCCAATTCCTTATTTTATATGCTTTCGCACTTTTTTATCACCCCACTTCTTGGCTATTCGTTAAACTGAATTGTGGGTGTGGTGAGGGGTGTATTTATGGGCATTTTGAGGTTTGGGAAACTTTGCCCCTCCTGGTAGGAATGTATATCCCATACGTCACTAGCTCATGGACTCTTGCTAATATGAAAGAAATGAATTTATCAGGTAAGTTCTTACATAAATTATGTTTTTTTTTAATTTGATCGCATTTGGAGGTGAAATGGTGGCATGAAATATACCAAAATGGGCCTAGATTGGGTTGTCTACTAAAAACAAATATGTACATGTCAAGAGATATTCGGGGATACCTGACAGATATCAGTGTTACAATATAACTATTGCTAAAAAAAATTTTAAAATGGTTTGGAAACAGCAAAGTGCTACTTGTATTTATTGCCCTATAACTTGCAAAAAAGCAAAGAAAATGTAAACATTGGGTATTTCTAAACTCAGGACAAAATTTAGAAACTATTTAGCATGGGTGTTTTTTGGTGGTTGTAGATATGTAACAGATTTTGGGGGTCAAGTTAGAAAAAGTGTGTTTTTTTTAAATAAAATTAACCAATTTTTTTTTTTAGTAAATTATATGATATGATGAAAATAATGGTATCTTTAGAAAGTCCATTTAATGGCGAGAAAAACTGTATATAATATGTGTGGGTACAGTAAATGAGTAAGAGAAAAATTACAGCTTAACACAAACACCGCAGAAATGTAAAAATATCCCTGGTCCCAAACAGTAAGAAAATGTAAGTGTTGTGGTCACTAAGGGGTTAATCATAATAAGACTATCTCAGACAAAGAAGGGAGATATATTTTAGTACATGGTCAAATACAAAGAGTGGAAGTCCTGTTATGAAATATATATGAACCAAACGAAAAACAAGATACTTTTTTTCAACACATAACACATCTGTTAATTAACTGGTCCCAAACAAGGATTATTTTAGCAGGGGATTTTAATATTGATCTTAAGGCCTTGGTTTACTCAACACATTTAAACACCTTCAAAAAACAAATTTGATCTAAAACTATGGCAAAAAAAATTATACATTTATTGTCTCGACACTCATTAATAGATACATGGAAACCCTAAATTGGGTTACTATGGATAATACCTATTTTTCTGTAGCCCATAGTAGCTACTCTAAATTAGACTACATTTTGATAAGTCAAATCCTCCGACCCACTCTCATCTCAGCGGATATACATGTATGCACATGGTCAGACCACTCCATAGTACAGACATTGTTAGGGGGATTTTGGAATCCCAATAGAACTCCGACTTGGACATATGACCTCTCATGCCTTAAAAAACAAAAAGTTAAGACAGACACACTTAAAGCGATGGAAGAATACTGGAAGATCAATTTAGGCTCCACGACAAGTCCCATCTCAGTTTGGGCGGCCCATAAAACGGTTATTAGAGGAATATTAATAAAGGAGAAAGCTAGACCTTAAAGGGAAATTAACTCTACTACTACTAACTTTTCATCTGAAATAGACAATTTAGAAAAAGAACATAAAAGAACACAAGCCACAAATATATTAGGTAAACTACAACAGAAGAGAAGACAACGGAACACAATTTTAAACGACCAATCAGTAAAGCTAGCACATAGGTTAAAAACAAAGGGCGAGATTACGAGTTTTGCATTAGGAGCTATGCGGTGCTAACGAGCAGTTTTTTCTCACCGATCACTTACCTGCAGTGCTGGTATTATGGGTTTTTACAAACCCAGCGTTAAAAGGCAAGAAGTGAGCGTAGAGCAAAATTTTGCTACATACCGCACTCCAATACCAGCACTGCTTAAGTCAACGGTGAGCTGGTTATACGTGCTCGTGCACGATTTCCCTATAGACATAAATGGGGAGAGCCGGCTGAGAAAAAGTCTAACACCTGCAAAAAAGCAGCGTGAAACTCAGTAACGCAGCCCCATTGATTCCTATGGGGAACACACATTTTATGTTTACACCTAACACCCTAACATGAACCCCCGAGTCTAAACACCCCTAATCTTACACTTATTAACCCCTAATCTGCTGCCCCCAATATCGCCGCCACCTACATTATATTTATTAACCCCTAATCTGCCGCCCCCAATATCGCCGCAACCTACCTACACTTATTAACCCCTAATCTGCCACCCCCAACGTCGCCGCCACTATATTAAATGTATTAACCCCTAAATCTAACCCTAACCCTAACACCCCTAACTTAAATATAATTTAAATAAATCTAAATAAAATTACTATAATTAACTAAATTATTCCTATTTAAAACTAAATACTTACCTATAAAATAAACCCTAAGCTAGCTACAATATAACTAATAGTTACATTGTAGCTAGCTTAGGGTTTATTTTTATTTTACAGGCAAGTTTGCATTTATTTTAACTAGGTAGAATAGTTAATAAATAGTTATAAACTATTTAATAACTACCTAGCTAAAATAAATACAAATTGACCTGTAAAATGAAACCTAACCTAAGTTACAATAACACCTAACACTACACTGCAATTCAATAAATTAACTAAATTAAATACAATTAAATAAAGTAAATTAGCTAAATCACAAAAAAACAACAACAATAAATAACAGAAAATAAAAAAACTAATTACAGATCTTTAAACTAATTACACCTAATCTAATAGCCCTATCAAAATAAAAAAGCCTCCCCAAAATAAAAAAAAACCTAGCCTAAACTAAACTATCAATAGCCCTTAAAAGGGCCTTTTGCGGGGCATTGCCCCAAAGTAATCATCTCTTTTATCAGTAAAAAAAACAAACAACCCCAACCCAACAGTAAAACCCACCACCCACACAACCAACCCCCCAAATAAAATACTAACTAAAAAAAACAAAGCTCCCATTGCCCTGAAAAGGGCTTTTGGATGGGCATTGCCCTTAAAAGGGCATTTAGCTCTTTTGCAGGTCCAAAGCCCTAACCTAAAAAATAAACCCACCCAATACACCCTAAAAAAATCCTAACACTAACCCCCCCGAAGATTCACTTACCAGGAGAAGTCTTCATCCAAGCGGCAAGATGTCCTCAATGAAGCCGGCAGAAGTGGTCCTCCAGAAGGGCAGAAGTGGTACTCCAGACGGGCAGAAGTCTTCATCCAGATGGCATCTTCTATCTTCATCCTTCCGGCGCGGAGCGGGTCCATCTTCAAGACATCCGACGCAGAGCATCCTCTTCAAACGACGGCTTCTTCGTAATGAATATCTCTTTAAGTGACGTCATTGTAAGGGTTAACTGCCTGTGACATGCAAATGTTCCTGTCTCTTTAAATCGACCTGCCTATTTAAACAGTCTGCTCCCAGCCTTCATTGCTGGTTGATTGAGAATATTTACGGAGTACTCTGTACTGAATTAGCAACAAACTTGCCTCTCACAGCTTCTACCTCTCTGACAAGTGAATCTCAGCTCTTCAGAATTTACTCCGCTTGTCACTGCAAGTATCAGCTGTGTGCCGGGGAAACATTCTACCCAATACGTCATCAGCTACCGACGCCAGCACCTCGCTTTGATTCACACGCTGACAGCCTCCCTGCTCACAGACTGAGACACAACCTCCACGCTCAGACACGACTCCGGACACGAAGGGATAAGGTCAGATCGCTCCATCCTGCTGACTCAGGTTCCACTTGTTATATCTTATCCAACCTTTGATACCGTGTCAATACTCTCTGCCTTATAGAACTGAGCCTTTTCAAATTTAACCATTTCCTCCCAGTTAATAGCTCATAACGTTTTGCCTCATGTGAAGTAGTTATTTACTATAATCTGTGTGTATCTGATTTCACCCTAGGTATATATTATTCTCACAAGGGTAACCTCTAAACATAACTTGGTTCCCATTGTGTGACAACACTCATATTTAGTACAATGTGTAGTGTGAAGTTGATAAGGCTTGTTAGTAGGTTAACCAGTTCATAAGAAACCACTGATAAAGCAACCAGATTATTACATTTATTACAGAATCAACCAGCCTTAAAAAATAAAGGAATTAGTGTTACACTTACACAGTTAATTCCTATTTATCTGTAAATAAGGTGACCATGGAACAGGAGACTGTATGTAACCGAATAGAAGCCCTGTCTGATAGAATGGATGCCTTGTCCAATTCATTCCATGAATTACAGGTGGAAAACCAGGCTTTAAAAGCCTGCTTAAGGGAGGTACTTGGCTCTAAGCCCCCTGCTACAGAAGTACACCCTGAGCCCTTGGTATCCCCCCCAGAGAAGTTCTCTGGTGATCGTTCGCATTTCAGGGAATTCAAAAACTCCTGCATGCTACTCTTTGAAATGAAACCAAGGACTTATCCTTCAGAGAGAGAAAGAGTACTTACAGTGATTTCCTATCTCATGGGGGAGCCTAGGGCCTGGGCTGACACTTTCTATGAGAGTCAGGATTCCATTCTGGGTTCCCTTACTGCTTTCTTCACCCAGATGTCTGCTTTATATGATGACCCATTCAAGCAGGTCTCAGCGGAAAATACATTAAGGTCTTTAAAACAAAGGAAAAATCCAGTAGAGACATATATCACACAATTTAAAATCTCTCCTAGAGATTCAGAATGGAATGAAGTCTCACTCAAGACACAGTTCCGCTTAGGGTTGTCTGAAGAGATTAAGGACAAATTATCATGTACAGGGATCCCTGACTCCTTAAAAGATTTAATTGCTCTCACCATCAACATTGATAGACGCCTTAGAGAGAGGCGCTCGGAGCGGGCGGCTAGTTTCTCTAAGAGTTACTTCCCAGCTCCTACCTATCAAGTAAAGAAAAATCCCCAACCTATGGATATAGGATTTATTAAAGGGCCCTTGACACCTCAGGAAAAATGCAGGAGGAAACTATTGAGCCTGTGCATGTACTGCGTTTGCCCTACCCATGAAGTCAAAGACTGTCCAGTCCTGTTGAAAACTTAGAAGGGTAGGTCACATTGCTCCTCAGTAAGCCTCTTAACCAGAACAATTAACACAACATATATAACCATCCCTCTTATTTTACAGTGGGATAACTTCAGGATCACCACTGATGTAATTGTTGATACTGGCTCCTGTAGGAATTTTATTGACCTTGATTTTGTGAAAAGAAATAAAATTCCTGTTTTGTGCAAGCATATACCGGTCTCTGTCAAAGTCATTGATGGCTCTTTACTCTCATCCGGTCCTGTCACTCATCAGACCATTTCCCTCCAGGTAACCTCAAGCACACACCTATCTGAAGCACTCTCTTTTGATTTAATTTCCTCTCCTATGTTTGACGTTATACTTGGTATAAACTGGCTCTGTACACATAAACCTCATTTTAATTGGGCTGACCGTAGCCTTACTTTCTCTACTCCAAAACATATTAGCAAATGTACAAATAACCCTACATTACTACATATAGATGATTCTTCTTTACCCACACATTACTGTTAATTTTCTGATGTCTTTAACAAAAAAGATGCGGAATGCCTACCGCCACACAGGGACTACAACTGCCTGATAGATCTACTCCCTGGGGTTACAATCCCTTTTGGTCACATATACCCCCTTTGTAAGCCTTAGTTAGAACACCTCAAGAACTATATAGATGAAAATCTCAGGAAGGGGTTCATAAGACCCAGCACTTTACCCGCAGGAGGAGGGATATTCTTTGTAACAAACAAAGATGGGTCCCTAAGACCAATTATCGATTACAGGGAGCTTAACAAGCGTACAAGAAAGAATAGATACCCGCTTCCTCTCATCCCTGAGTTGATAGAAAGATTAAGGGGTGCCTCGGTTTTCACTAAGTTGGATCTCCAGGGAGCTTACGATCTAATACGAATGAGAGCTGGAGATGAATGGCTCACTGCTTTTCGGATCAGATACGGTCTATTTGAATATACAGTGATGCCATTCAGATTGTGCAATGCTCCAGCTGCATTCCAGTGCCTAATCAATGACCTTTTCAGGGATGTCTTGAATGTTTACCTAGTAGTCTATTTAGATGACATTTTAATCTATTCCCAAAATCTTGAACAACATAGAGTGCATGTAAAGGAAGTCCTTTCCAGATTAAGAAAAAACAATCTCTACGCCAAACTTGAGAAATGTATATTCGAGTCCAGTGAAATTACATTCCTATCATATCAAATATCCCCTCTTGGCATTAAGATGCAGAATGACAAGGTACAAGCCATTTTAAACTGGCCTGCCCCTCACACAAAGAAAGAAGTACACCGCTTCTTAGGATTTTCTAACTTTTACAGAAAGTTTATACCTGGTTTTGCAGCAATCACCAAACTCTTGACCGATCTCACAAAACTGAACCACACTTTCAAATGGACTGACCAGACTCAATCTGTTTTTGATCTCCTGAAGTTAAAATTTTCCACAGCGCCGATATTACAGTATCCAGATATAGACAAACATTTCATATTAGAAGTTGATGCTTCAGACTTCGCCATCGGGGCAATTCTTTCACAGAGGAAGTCTTTCAAGGATCCACTGCATCCTGTGGCTTATTTTTCCAGGCTCATGCAACCAGCTGAATTGAACTACCCGGTGGGCGAAAAAGAATTACTGGCAATCAAGTGCTCTTTTGATCACTGGTGCCACTTACTGGAAGGTGCAACTCAACCCACTGTCATATATACTGATCATAAAAACCTACAGTATTTGCAATCAAATCGCACTTTATCTTCCAGGCAACTACCTTGGAGCCTTTACTTCTCCCGTTTTCAGTATGTCATCACCTACAGACCAGGCACCAAGAATGGTAAGGCTGATGCCCTCTCCAGACAAGGACAGAAAACAGTTCCAGATAACATACCTTCCACAATAATCCCTAAGCACTGTATTCTGGGTATACTCACCGACGTAAGTCTTATGTTCAAGGATGCAGCAGCCACCGATTCATTGATACCCTTATCAGCTGTCGTCCAAAACTCAGATGGTCTGTTCTATAAAGATGAAAAGTTATACATACCTCCAACATTAAGACCTTCTGTCCTCAGAGCTGTACATGACTCACCACTCGCAGGTCATATGGGTAGGGAGAAAACTATTGAACTTCTCAAGCGTTCATATTGGTGGCCCACCATGCTTGGTGACCTGAAGGAATTCCTGTCTCATTGCACCATTTGTGCAACCTCCAAACATTTGAGACAACTTCCAATGTGAGTTTTACAATCTCTACCTATACCTCACACTCCCTGGGAAGTAGTGTCAATGGACTTTATGGTGGACCTCCCAGTTTCTAACGGTTTCACCACCATACTGGTTGTCGTAGATCTTTTTTCAAAGATGGCACACTTTGTTCCCATCACATCCTTACCTACTTTGAAACAAACCTGTGACTTATTGCTCCAGAATATTGTGCGTTTACACGGTATACCTAAGGTGCTCTCTGCGAGGCGCTTCATAACGATCGGCAACTTAGCACCTCGTACCACCCCCAGACAAACGGGCAGACGGAGAGGGTCAATCAATGGCTAGAGCAGTATTTACGCTGTTACTGCTCTCAGCAACAAGACACTTGGGCTACTTACTTACCCCTTGCTGAGTTCGCATATAATAACAACAAAAGCTCTACGACCGGCTATAGTCCCTTCCTCGTAAATTACGGCTTGCATCCACCATTTTCCTTGTTTCCAAGGATTGATAGACCCTGTCCTCGAGTTAATGATCTCATGAATGATATCTCGGCCACTTTCTCTATTGTACGAGACAACATACTCCAGGCTCAGGCTTCTCAACAGAAATACTATAACCTACATCATTGGCCTAACCCGCAATACTCAGTGGGTCAGTACGTCTGGCTTTCCACAAAAAAACTTAAAATTTCATACTCCTGTAGGAAGCTGGGCAAGCTGTACATAGGACCATACCGTATCCTTCAAGTTAACAGCCCAGTCACTGTTACTGTACAGCTTCCATCCACATTCAAGATGCACCCGACGTTTCACGTCTCTTTGGTCAAGCTTTGCATATCACCCCCTACTGCTTCTACTCTGCTGGACACTACAGTTGCTGTTGACCCTGATGTGCAGTATGAAGTACACAGCATTTTGGATTCCCGCTTCTGACGAGGAGTCCTCTTTTATCTGGTACATTGGAAGGGTTTCGGTCATGAGGATGATTCCTGGGAGCCTGCTTCGAATGTGTCTGCTCCTAGGTTGGTCTCCTTATACCATAGGCGTAACCCTGATCGACCCAAGCCCTGAACCTCGCTGTCGTTCTTTAAGTGGGGGGCTCTGTAAGGGTTAACTGCCTGTGACATGCAAATGTTCCTGTCTTTTTAAATCGACCTGCCTATTTAAACAGTCTCCTCCCAGCCTTCATTGCTGGTTGATTGAGAATCTTTACGGAGTACTCTGTACTGAATTACAAACAAACTTGCCTCTCACAGCTTCTACCTCTCTGACGAGTGAATCTCAGCTCTTCAGAATTTACTCCGCTTGTCACTGAAAGTATCAGCTGTGTGCCGGGGAAACATTCTACCCATTACGTCATCAGCTACCGACGCCAGCACCTCGCTTTGATTCACACGCTGACAGCCTCCCTGCTCACAGACTGAGACACAACCTCCACGCTCAGACACGACTCCAGACACAAAGGGATAAGGTCAGATCGCTCCATCCTGCTGACTCAGGTTCCACTTGTTATATCTTATCCAACCTTTGATACCGTGTCAATACTTGTGTCTCTCTGCCTTATAGAACTGAGCCTTTTCAAATTTAACCATTTCCTCCCAGTTAATAGCTCATAACATTTTGCCTCATGTGAACTAGTTATTTACTATAATCTGTGTGTAACTGATTTCACCATAGGCATATATTATTCTCACAAGGGTAACCTCTAAACATAACTTGGTTCCCCTTGTGTGACAGCACTCATATTTAGTACAGTGTGTAGTGTGAAGTTGATAAGGCTTGTTAGTAGGTTAACCAGTTCTTAAGAAACAGCAATCAGATTATTACATTTATTACAGTCATCCAAGATGGCGTCCCTTAGATTCCGATTGGCTGATAGGATTCTATCAGCCAATCGGAATCTAAGGGACGCCATCTTGGATGACGTCACTTAAAGAGATATTCATTATGAAGAAGCCGTTGTTTGAAGAGGATGCTCCGCATCGGATGTCTTGAAGAAGGACCTGCTCTGCGCCGGAAGGATGAAGATAGAAGATGCCGTCTGAAGGACCACTTCTGCCCATCTGGAGGACCACTTCTGCCGGCTTTGTTGAGGACATCTTGCCTCTTGGATGAAGACTTCTCCTGGTAATTGAATCTTCGGGGGTTAATGTTAGGATTTTTTTAAGGGTGTATTGGGTGGGTTTATTTTTTAGGTTAGGGCTTTGGACCTGCAAACGAGCTAAATGCCCTTTTAAGGGCAATGGCCAACCAAATGCACTTTTCAGGGCAATGAGGAGCTTAGGTTTTTATAGTTAGTATTTTATTTGGGGGGTTGGTTCTGTGGGTGGTGGGTTTTACTGTTGGGGGGTGTTTGTATTCTTATTTACAGGAAAAAGAGCTTATTTCTTTGGGGCAATGCCCCGCAAAAGGCCCTTTTAAGGGCTATTGGTAGTTTAGTTTAGGCTAGGGTTTTTTTTTAATTTTGGGTGGGCTTTTTTATTTTGATAGGGCTATTAGATTAGGTGTAATTAGTTTCAAATATGTAATTTGTTTTTTATTTTCTGTAATTTAGTGTTTGTTTTTGTAATTTATCTAATTTAATTTAATTTATTTAATTGTATTTAATATAGGGAGTGTATTTAATTGTAGTGTAGTGTTAGGTGTTAGTGTAACTTAGGTTAGGTTTTCTTTTACAGGTAAATTTGTATTTATTTTAGCTAGGTAGTTCTTAAATAGTTAATAACTATTTAGCAACTATTCTACCTAGTTAAAATAAATATAAACTTGCATGTAAAAAATAAATAAACCCTAAGATAGCTACAATGTAGCTATTAGTTATATTGTAGCTAGCTTATGGTCTATTTTATAGGTAAGTATTTAGTTTTAAATAGGAATAATGTAGTTAATGATAGTAATTTTATTTAGATTTATTTAAATTATATTTCATTTAGGGGGTGTTAGGGTTAGACTTAGGTTTAGGGGTTAATAAATTTAATATAGTGGCAGCGACGTTGGGGGCAGAAGATTAGGGGTTAATATATATAAAGTAAGTGGCGGCGATGTTAGGGGCGGCAAATTCGGGGTTAATAATATTTAACTAGTGTTTGTGAGGTGGGAGTGCGGTGGTTTAGGGGTTAATATGTTTATTATAGTGGTGGCGATGTCCGGAGTGGCAGATTAGGGGCTAATAATTTTATTTCAGTGTTTGCGATGCGGGAGGGCCTCGGTTTAGGGGTTAATAGGTAGTTTATAGTTGTTAGTGTACTTTTTAGCACTTTAGTTATGAGTTTTATGCTACGCCGTTGTAGTGTAAAACTCACAACTACTGACTTTAGAATGCGTTACGGATCTTGGAGGTAGAGGGTATACCGCTCACTTTTTGGCCTCCCAGGACAGACTCGTAATACCGGTGCTATGCAAGCCCCATTAAAAAAAGGGTTTACAAAGTTTACATAACTCAGTTTGCGGTAAGGCCAAAAAAGTGTGCGGGGCCTCTAAACCTGCAAGACTCGTAATAGCAGTGGTAGTGAAAAAGCAGCGTTAGGACCTGTTAACGCTGCTTTTTTACCTTACCGCACTGTCGGATCAGGTCCGCAAGACATTTCTTAAATATGCCTCACAGACTCCTTACAATGAGTAGATGTGTGGATTTGTAGGGGGCGCCTGAGGCGATCTGGTTGTAGACACTTAATTAAAATTGATAAATATAAATGTAAATTTATAGGTTGGTCAAGTTATATGTCCAGTGTTAATAAGTGACTTAAGTATATTAACAAATGTATATATAATAATTCATAATAAATACATGAAAATCAAAAAATTGATAAAAAAATATTTTGATAAAAAATATATTTATATTAAAAAAAAGAAAAAAATTGAAAATTAGCACAAAAATTAGCGAAACACTCGGAAGTGATGTGCAGTATTAATTTGTCTTGTGAAACCTCAAAAAATTCCTCCTTATACTAATGAAATTGGACAAAAAAAGACAATCACGAAAAATGTCTAAAATTGAAAACTTAAAAATGTTGACTAATTGACATTTTTCGTGATTGTCTTTTTTACTTCCTTTTTGCACCGTTTTTTTTTTTTTGGTTTCCTTTGTCCAATTTCATTAGTATAAGGAGGAATTTTTTGAGGTTTCACAACACAAATTATTACTGCACATCACGTCTGAGTGTTTCGCTAACTTTTGTGCTAATTTTCAATTTTTTTCTTTTTATTAATATAAATATATTTTTTATCAAAATATATTTTTTATCAATTTTTTGATTTTCATGTATTTATTATGAATTATTATATATGCATTTGTTAATACACTTAAGTCACTTATTAACACTGGACATATAACTTGACCAACCTATAAATTTAAATTTATATTTATCAATTATAATTAAGTGTCTACAACCAGATCACCTCAGGTGCCCCCTACAAACCCACACATCTACTCTTTGTATACTGTGGAATTATTTGTGAGAGATTCCACCAGTAAGGGAGGCTTTTGATTTGGTATAGAGTTGATACAGTTCAAAAACATTTTTTTTACGTAGACTCCTTACAAACAGCCATCCACAATTTTCTGAGGGGGAACAAACAAGCCCAAATTCATCATCAAACTCTCACACAACATAGGCAATTGGGAGGGGTTGGTGTACCAAATCTATGGAACTACTACCATGCATCCAGATGAGCACAAATTTCCCTCATGAGCAGGAGAGGGAGTGATGTGATATGGTCACAGCTAGAGGCAAATTGGAGGGTCTAGCATCAGCTGAAGACATTCTATGGGAACCAAGAAATAAGGGGAAGACCAACACATTTAGATCATAGATCACTATAACATCATAACAACAATGGAATAAAGCTATAAACATTGATAAACTCATGCCATTAAATTCCATGGTTAGGCCAGTGAAATACCTAATTGCCAATGATAATAGAAAAATTATATCCAAATGGGAAAACAAAAGCCTATACAGAGTAACATATTGTACGCAGTCTTATGCAGTCTCCTCCTTACATATAACCAACTACGAGACAAATTAGACCCTTTGCCACTTTTCTTTACTTACAAATAACGACAGCCCTTCGTAAAAACATAGGACCCAAAAGCGGTGGACCTGCCATGGTTCTAGAAATATATTGTAACTCACAGATAACAAACACGTTATCTCACATCTATACCTAGACATCTAGTCCAAGAAGGATGACTCAAAACCCTCTATTATAACCCAATGGGAAAGGGATCTGGGTAAAGATATATCCATAGAAGGCTGGTACACAATCGTACATGAGTCAGGTAGAGGCTTATTAACTGCAGACCTTAGGGAAAATAGTATAAAATCAGTATTTAGGTGGTATCTCATCCCATTACAAACAGCACACTAAGTTAGAGGTGGGTCCCAACACTGCTACAAAGGATGCCAAATAAAGGGAACGTATATACATATGTTGTGGGAGCGCCCCCAGGTACAGATCATCTGGAATAAAGTCTCGGAATTACTGAGCAAACTTCTAGACGAGCAAATCAGTCACAGCAGTGCAAGCCCTACTAAATGAGCACAAAAGTAAATAAAATCAAACAAAGTGCAATCGATTGTGCCCGGAAAAAAACACCAAGCTCAATATATAGCAAAGTAGATAAATGGAAGCACTCACTGGACTTAAGAAATTTGTGAACACAAATTGTATTTATTTGTGATGTTTCGGGACGTTTGAGGTCCCGAAACGTCACAAAGAAATACAATTTTTGTTCACAAATTTCTGAAGTCCAGTGAGTGCTTCCATTTATCTACTTTGCTGTTATTCCTGCAGAGCACCCTGGCAGATGTTGGATGGTGGTGAGAGTGCATATTCCTTTTGAACTTAAGCTCAATATATAGGTACCTCCTAACAAAGGTTCCAATGTAATAACTATAGTAAAAACAGAATATAAGAGAGCCAAAAAAGGCTAAAGGTGATAATCACGGATAACAATGGGACTAAGAGCCAAGCTTAGGTTTATAAACAAGATTCAGGTTTAAAAACAAGATATTAGTTACCAGTTAAGGATAACGTATGAAGTAATAAAAATACTATATTTAAATTAAAACTCAGTATTTATTACCAAAAGTAAAGTGAGAACAAAGGGAGCTGTAGCACATGGTAAGTGCTAGGGCTATAAGGGGAGATCAGTAAACTGATCAGTAAACTACTCAAGTTGAACAAACAGGTAGATTTGGTCATAAGGAGGCTTCTATTATTCTTCCTGGGTGAGTCAGTTTCTGGTTAGACTCACTTTGTAAATCTTTTTTTTTTGCACATGTCTTTTATTTACTTTCACAGATGATACATCCAGGTCTTTAGGACGCTCACAGGATGGTCAGCACCACATAGACCAAGATTTCACTTCCACTTTCATTTCTAAGGATTTCTGGATATTATTGATTATTTTTTGGCCAATTGAACATTGGACTATTTATACATGTACTTTTTGTACACGTGTACACATATATATTTCCATTTTTATTTTTACTTTTATTTTTATATTATTATTTTTTTGTGTATACACATTAGTACACGTTTTTGCACTTATTTTGCACTTGCTATATTATGTAGCAAACATCACCCAATATATGTGACTCCCTTTTTTAACAGTATCACTCATTCTATTTCATTGCATTTTTTGCACTGTATTATCCTATTGTACTGTATTACTGTATTATTGCATTCATTGCATTTGTTGCAATTATTTTTGTTCATAATAGTTTTAGCACATATAAGTGTTTATTTAAAAACTGTTTGTTCAACTTGAGTAGTTTACTGATCAGTTTACTGATCTCCCCTTATAGCCCTAGCACTTACCATGTGCTACAGCTCCCCCTGTTCTCACTTTACTTTTGGTAATAAATACTGAGTTTTAATTTAAATATAGCATTTTTCTTACTTCATACGTTATCCTTAACTGGTAACTAATATCTTGTTTTTAAAACTGAATCTTGTTTTTAAACCTAAGCTTAGTCCCATTTTTAGCCGTGATTATCACCTTTAGCCTTTTTTGGCAAAAGTAATTATAACTCACTTATAAATTCCTTCTTCAGGCTCATATTCACTATCGTAGAACAAGCATTGCAAAATATTGGAAGACAGGGTGCCGGAGTGGACTGAGATTCTCACAAAGATTAAGACAGCATACGCTATGTATGAAACAGCTGCTCAATTACAGAATACGATGAGCATGTTACAAAAGGTCTGGTTCTATTGGATTATGGAGGGGCTAAATATCTAAACAAACCTAGGTCAGAAATGTTACTATGTTATAGATTTATTGTTAGCTGAAAATTTGTGATAATGTTAGATAACTATATTACTCAAAGGTTCAAGTTCATCTGGGATTTAAAGGCTGTCAGGAAACAGTGAAAATGTTTATTTTGTTAGTATTATTTTTCAATTTTTTTCCCCTTTTTTTTTATTTACCTAAAATTTTATGAGTGGCAAAGTTTAGAGAATGTTCTGAAAACAGAATATGTAAGTATGTATACAAGTAAATATTTCTTTATGATACTTCTGCACAAGTATGATTGTTCAATATATGTATTCCTTTGAACTGTGCTCTCAATAAAAATCATTTCAACTTAAAACATTTCTTTCTCACAGTTGTATCAAGGATAAAGAAAAAATTCTATTGAACAAGATGTCCCTTTAATCTTTCTTATTTGGTTAACTAAATCATAGTAGCCATTCAGTCAAGATGACAATAACATCCACATTCTTACTCTTTATGCAGCACAGCAGCTCAAGTAATAGAAAGGCAACATCCTATTATTCATAAAGTAAAACATCAGTTTAATTAGATATAATTTAAAACATAAGGACAAAAAGGCATAAGTAGGTCAGTCACATTTTATACAATGGCACTTCCTCATTGACCTAAAGGAGGGTCATAACATAGTCCTTTGAAATAAGATTCAAATAGATGGTATCAATCACTATAGTTAATTACATAAAATATATTACTTTTAACCCTAACATGTCTAGAAGCTGTAATACAGCGCTATATACAATAAAGCAAATCCACAATACAAAAAAAGCTTCTTGTATCATTAACTGTAAATGGGATAGTATGTGATATGAACTTTATATTTTCATAATTAAATGCAGCGCAAATACTGTTTTTAACTAAACTCATTCAGTAAATCAATACAAATGATATTAGATAAGCAAATGTACATCCCAGTCCATATTTAGCTAAGCGAATACAATGAATTAAGTGAATAACAAACTGTACAGAATAAAACAAAGCCTTTATTCTGTTGCCTGGAGTATATATTGTATGAGGATATGGTATAGGAAATGATTTAGGGAACATCTATGGAATATTAAAAAAAATCCATTATGTAAAAAACAGAATTATAAGCTAGATAAGGTTTATAATATGGATTTATATTAGTGGTTGGAGCAATTTACGGTCAGATTACGAGTGGCGATCTAACAGTTATGCGTGAGCGATATCGAGTCTATCGCGGATGTCGCGCTCGTATTAAAAATTGAAAGTAAACGCGATTGCATTAGAGCAATGTAATTTAATGTGCATCAGGATAGAGCAAACTCAGCGCTCTGGTTAACTGTTTTGCGTAACAAAAAGTGTCACAAAACACATCAAAAATACATTTAAAAATACAGTTACACTCATAATAAAATGTTCTAATAAAAATTATTGCACAAAAAAGTTATAAGGGCTCAAAGATATGAGGTCTCAGGTGTTGGGAAAAAAAGCAGGCAAAAGGCTTTAACATAGAGATACATACATATACATGTCTAAATATGTATATATATATATATATATATATATATATATACAGTGGGGCAAAAAAGTATTTAGTCAGCCACCAATTGTGCAAGTTCTCCCACTTAAGAAGATGAGAGAGGCCTGTAATTTTCATCATAGGTATACCTCAACTATGAGAGACAAAATGTGGAAACAAATCCAGACAATCACATTGTCTGATTTGGAAAGAATTTATTTGCAAATTATGGTGGAAAATAAGTATTTGGTCAATATCAAAAGTTCATCTCAATACTTTGTTATATATCCTTTGTTGGCAATGACAGAGGTCAAACGTTTTCTGTAAGTCTTCACAAGGTTGTCACACACTGTTGCTGGTATGTTGGCCCATTCCTGCATGCAGATCTCCTCTAGAGCAGTGATGTTTTGGGGCTGTCGCTGGGCAACACGGACTTTCAACTCCCTCCAAAGGTTTTCTATGGGGTTGAGATTGGGTTTTCTATGGGGTTGGATACTAGCTAAGCCACTCCAGGACCTTGAAATGCTTCTTACGAAGCCACTCCTTCGCTGCCTGGGCGGTGTGTTTGGGATCATTGTCATGCTGAAAGACCCAGCCACATTTCATCTTCAATGCCCTTGCTGATGAAAGGAGGTTTGCACTCAAAATCTCACAATACATGGCCCCATTCATTCTTTCATGTACACGGATCAGTCGTCCTGTTCCCTTTGCAGAGAAACAGCCCCAAAGCATGATGTTGCCACCTCCATGCTTCACAGTAGGTATGGTGTTCTTTGGTTGCAACTCAGCATTCTCTCTCCTCCAAAACACGACGAGTTGTGTTTCTACCAAACAGTTCTACTTTGGTTTCATCTGACCATATGACATTCTCCCAATCCGCTTCTGGATCATCCAAATGCTCTCTAGCATACTTCAGATGGGCCTGGACATGTACTGGCTAAAGCAGGGGGACACGTCTGGCACTGCAGGATCTGAATAACTGGCGGCGTAGTGTGTTACTGATGGTAGCCTTTGTTACGTTGGTCCCAGCTCTCGGCAGGTCATTCACTAGGTCCCCCCGTGTGGTTCTGGGATGTTTGCTCACCGTTCTTGTGATCATTTTGACCCCACGGGGTGAGATTTTGCGTGGAGCCCCAGATCGAGGGAGATTATCAGTGGTCTTGTATGTCTTCCATTTTCTAATAATTGCTCCCACAGTTGATTTCTTCACACCAAGCTGCTTGCCTATTGCAGATTCAGTTTTCCCAGCTTGGTGCAGGTCTACAATTTTGTTTCTAGTGTCCTTCGACAGCTCTTTGGTCTTCACCATAGTGGAGTTTGGAGTGTGACGGTTTGAACTTGTGGACAGGTGTCTTTTTACTGATAACAAGTTCAAACAGGTGCCATTAATACAGATAATGAGTGGAGGACAGAGGAGCCTCTTAAAGAAGAAGATACAGGTCTGTGAGAGCCAGAAATCTTTCTTGTTTGTAGGTGACCAAATTCTTATTTTCCACCATAATATGCAAATAAATTCTTTCAAAATCAGACAATGTGATTGTCTGGATTTGTTTCCACATTTTGTCTCTCATAGTTGAGGTATACCTATGATGAAAATTACAGGCCTCTCTCATCTTCTTAAGTGGGAGAACTTGCACAATCGGTGGCTGACTAAATACTTTTTTGCCCCACTGTATACGTGTATACATATATATATATATATATATATATATATATATATATATACTGTATATAAATATATGTGTGTGTGCATATGTATTTATGTATTTACATGTGTATATATGTATTTACAGAGTCAAATATCCTGTGACCCAGCACTCCAACCTCTGTGACACAATGAGACAGTCTTTAACTCTCCGTCGGGAGCACGGCTGTGTAGCCGGTTCAAGCTCTAAATTAGTCCTGAAGAAGGCTCAATGTAAGAGCAGAAAAGTCGACCATGACATTTTATGCTTAACGCTTGATGTATCCAAATAAAGTTTATTGACTATTTCAAATCCTGTGAGTGCCCTCCTTTACCACTAAGATATGTATTTACAGACATATATACACATATAAACGCATAAATACATATGTATACATATATAGACATATATATATATTTTTATATATATATATATATATATATATATATATGTTAATTGGAGCCCTTTGCAATCAAGTAGATGAAAACATGTTAAAGCATATTTATGCATATTTAATAAAGTGCTATACTTTATATATTTCACAATGTTCTGCACATAGCGGAATATGTTCTATCTATTTATAAATAGATATTCATATATATATATATATATATATATATATATATATATATATAACTGTGATTGAAGGTGCAGCAATGCACTACCGGGAACTACTTGAAAACATTTGTAAACCAATGACAAGAGGCATATATGTGCAGCCACCAATCAGAAACTAGCTCCCAGCTCCTGGACCTACCTAGGTATCCTTTTCAACAAAGGATACCTAAAGAACAAAGCAAATTAGATTATAGAGGTAAATTGAACAGTTGTTTAAAATTGAATGCTGTATCTGAAACATGAAAGAACATTTTTGGGTTTCATGTCCTTTTAAGTGTTGCACTCGAGCGCAACACAAAAGGGTAATTAAAATTTTTGCATTTTTGGAGACCTGTAGTAAAGTGTTAACACATGAAAAATACATTAAAGTATTTCACTTATATTTATACACATTAAATGTAAAATAAAGGTTTATCATTGAAAAAACAGTTTTGCGAGTCATTTAAAGGGATGAGATGCTGGACCTAGAAGGGCTCAAAGATGTATGTAAATATGTGTACATGTGTATACATATGCATGTAAATGTATGTATGTGTGCAGTGTTTTATACTTATATTTCTATATAGTTTTATAGTTTAAATCTAAATGAAGAACGCCACCTTTGTGTTAGTGTTCATACAATAGCCGATATTTGCAGCCAGCCACCATAGAAGTCTCACAGGTGTGCACAGCAGATTTCATTAGGGTGTGCACCTAGAGTTTTTTTTAACATAACAAATTACGGGAAAAAAGGACATTCATTTTAACCCATTATAATGAAAATAAAGCCAAACAAAACTATGTTTTAAAGGGACAGTCTACAATATAATTTTTATTGTTTTAAAAGATAGATAATACCTTTATTATTCATTCCCATGTTTTCCATAACCAACAAAGTTAATATACTTTTTACCTCTGTGAATACCTTCTATCTAAGCATCTCCTGACAGTCCCCTGATCACATGACTTTTTATTTATTATCTATTGGGCTCCATGTACTAAGCTGTCTGCGAGGTCTTCGTGACTATTTCCGTCTAAATTTCTGCGTGCGGATCAGCGAGAAAATTGACGCTTTAGTACATGGAGCCCATTGTCTTGCATTTAGTGCTGTGTTGTACTGAATCCTTGGACGTGAACACAATGTTATCTATATGGTCCACATGGACTAGCAGTCTCCTGTTGTGAAAAGCTAATAAAAAACATGTGATTAGAGGTTGTCTATAGTGGCTTAGAAACAGGCAGAAATTTAGAGGTTTAAATGTTATAAAGTATATTAATATATCTATCTTGGTTGTGCAAAACTGGGAAATGGGTAGTAAAGGCAATATCTATCTTTTTAAACAATAACTATTTTAGTGTAGACTGTCCCTTTAAGGGAAGAGCTTTACTTAAGGATACATACTCAACAAATATGACAAAAAATAGCAACATTTTCTAATAGAGATAACCAGGCACACAAAATTAGTATAATTGTTAACCCTCTACAGACAGACTTGAAGCAGTAGCTCCTAGCCCCTCCCAAACAGTCTGCCTGCTTTAGTGCAGGGAGACAATAACTGCCAAGAGCACTAAGATATTGCCTCCTTGTGCTGCTCAAGCTGTTGTGACAGCTGTATTAGTGTGTGCCCTGCGGGAACACCTGTAAGAAGTCTATAAAGTGAGAGATTAAGCGCACCTGCTCTATGATTCTGACATCCAGATGTTAACGTGCCTTAGACCTTCGCTTGAGAGATAAAAAAATACTTTCAACTTGTAATATGAGCTCAGAAATAAAAGCACTATTGATTTAACTTGAGTGATGTTAGCGTACAGTGGCACTATTATTTTTGTGCTCCACTGCTAGCCCATATATAAACAATTTTGCACTGCTTGGCAGAAGAAGCATTTTTGCTGCCACAGTTTACTAGGTTTTGTAGATCAAGTGCAGCTGAGGGATACACCTCCAGCATCTCTGGAGGGAGAAGATCAAACAAACGTTTCAGTTGTATTTACTTCAAATTGAGGCAATATAAATCATGCTTGTATATTTCAATGATGATCTATTTACCTAAATTAAAATAAAATATATTGTGGGTTATAGTATATAAGGCATTACAAACAAACTATATCAAATAAAACAAAGATTGTCTCAGATGCTGGAAGAATTAAAACAACTGATATATCTATATAATTAAAATATCCTACAAACCTCATATTTGTTTATATAATATTTTATGTCTCAATATCCTTTTTGACCCAAAAAAAGAAGTGGTCACCCTTGGATCACATAACTTTCAATCATAACAAAGGAAAACATTAGACGATAACAAAAAGGGCTTTGTTAAACTATTAATAAACAAAATATAGATGCCCATAAGAGAGCTTTCTAAATCTTGGATATCCGACATGACTGTTTAAATTACCTTTATATTGTGTATGAGGGAGGCTGGGTAAATAAAAGTACACCCAGAAGAAATCCTACAAACTTCACATTTTAGATTATTTTTTTGGATACACAATAACAGAAATATCTTTCCACAAAAAAACTGTCACTCTTGGGAGTTGGACATAATAGAGGAAGTAAAATATCAAATATTAAGCATCAGCATCACACTATTGATGAAATACAAATTAAAAAAGAGAATTATCGTATAATTAAGTGTTAGGTTTTCATTTTCATGTTATACCAGCACTGAAAGCAATTGAAAGATGCCTGACAGCTGAAGATAAGTAGGCTGAGATTTATTTCACACCTTCCTGTGTTTAAAGCTTGTTAAGGGGACATTAGGAATACTCTCCTGAAAAGCCTATACATTAAATTTAAATAACATTTGTTTATAGCAATTTAATTCTCCTATTAATTAAAGGGACACTAAAGTAAAAATTAAACTTCCATGATTCAGATATAGCACACAATTTTAAACAACTTTCCACTTCACTTCCATTATCTAAATGTGCACAATCTTTTTACATGCACACTTTCTGAGGGGCCAGTTACAATTCAGCATGTGCAAGAATTCACAGTATATAGATATATATGCATTTTATGATTGGCTTACTGTCATATGATGCAGTGTGAAGGAAAATGTAATTAACTTTGAAATCCAAAAATAAATAAATCTACTCATTAAAATTTAAACTGAATTTGTATTGTCTTTTTATCATGCAGTTGTTAATTGTAATATTCTACTGTGTTTAATGGTTTAAAAACAGGAAGACAAGCAAAATGTTTAATAATGTTGACAGCTAATATAAACACAGGTAAAGCCAGTGGCTGCTCGTGGGTTATTCAAATGGAGGTACAATACATGAACTGGGATTAAATACCACCTAGCAAGAGTCTCTCTCTCAGTCTCTCTCTCTCTCAGTCTTTCTCTCTCTCTCTCTCTCTCTCTCTCTCAGTCTATCTCTCTCTCAGTCTCTCTCTCTCTCTCTCAGTCTCTCTCTCTCAGTCTCTCTCTCTCTCAGTCTCTCTCTCTTTCAGTCTCTCTCTCTTTCAGTCTCTCTCTCTCAGTCTCTCTCTATTTCAGTCTCTCTCTCTTTCAGTCTCTCTCTCTCTCAGTCTCTCAGTCTCTCTCTCTCAGTCTCTCTCTCTCTTTTTCATATCAATATCCCAAAAAGGTTGATTCCAGACTACTGCAACTAAACAACTTAAGAAACATGTTCAGAGGCTATAAAACCCATACTGTCTATATTTCTGATTGATTTATTTTTATGATGTGTGCCTTATTTAACACTTTAGCTGGTGGTGGAAGTAAACAGTGCAATGCAATGAAGCCCTTCACAGGTTACAAGGAGTTATTGTTAAATATAAATATGGTGATTGAACCTGGATTTCCACAAGCAAACATTAAGTTATTGAGCCCCATAGCATGCTAAAAAGCTCCTTTAATAAAGGCTGCTTCCCATGCTCCTTCCACCCACTTACTTTTAGCTCTGATCGCTGGAGCAAGTTGCCAATTCTCCTGCCTGGACTGGAAGTTCTGCCCCTGGATGTGCCCACTGCCTGCCCTCTCCTCTCACTTGCTGCCTTCGACTCTGTTTTGCGCCGACCAGGCTCCTCCTCCCTCACTGTGACATCACGTGGCTCTCACTCTCACAGCAAAATATGTGCGGTTAGGAATGTTTAAAGCCAGGTTGGGGGCAGCACTATAGGGCACTAAGAAATAAGTGCTATGAGCTTGAAGCCTATACTTCTATTTATCGTACGTGCAAAGTGATAGAAGTAAAAACAGCAATTTTTATATTTTTGCAAAATGTGACTGGAAAATTTTGGGTTGAATAAATGGATTTTTTTCCAATAGGGGTGCTATTGGAAAAAATATATTTATTTAGCCAAAAAGGTTGTTTTTTTTGTGCTTTTTCCTTTCAGGGCTTTCAGAGGGTTCACTTGCGCCTGTGCACATATAGAGGAGCCTCCACTGGGTAAATCAAAGGGGTATATACAGAACAATGCAATGAAAATTAAATGCATATCCCAATTAACTCCTAATACATCAAATGAATGGGGATTTACAGTGAACACGTCATAGCTAAAGTTGAGTATACACTGAGAGAAAAAAAATACCCACTCCACTCCACTTTCAGAAGTCACACATCAATAAAGCAGAAAGCAAAAAAAGTTAAAAACCAGGAAAAAAATACAGATGTATTTCTAGGAAGATTCCAGCAAACCTTTTTTGAAGAATGAGGGTAGCCACACATGTTTAGTCAACACAGATCTTTGGAGTCAATAAAACCAAGTATCAAGGTATAGGGAAAGTCTAGAAGTACTGCAAACCAAAGCATGAACAGTTTATTTCCATCTTAGAAGAAGAATATACTATCGGAAGCCAGGATAGATCTCCAAGGGAAACACTAATCCCTAAAAAAAAGTCAGACAGTATCACATAACTTACCTAGTTACCCAACGCTGCAGAAATCCTTAAACAAGAAGGTAAGATTGCTTTGAGTGACGTTGTTGATTGAGATGATGGCAAAGTTACAAAGCCATCAAATATCATGACAGAGACACAAGTTGTATTCCCAGTATCTCAATGTTTTCACAGTTCCTGTAAGTATCTCTTCAACATTGGGTCATCATAGCTGTTCAGGAGATCAGCAAATCTTCATACATGGCTTTAAATCTGAGATAAGACTATATGTAAAAGAGCTTTTCTGTCGGCTTCATTGCTCCCATAGTGGTGACTTGACTTTACCATTAAAGAAAGGCCTCTTTGCTGTCTGCTCAAATGCGAAAAACTTCCATTCTTGATCCAGATACTTCCAAGAAATCTGAGATCCCAGTCCCTTACAGATATTTTGTAGTTTAATACATAATAATTCCCTACAAAACTAAACTAAATAGAAAAGTAGTGACTTTTAGGAGTACTACTGCTCTCAGTGAAATCTAGCTCACATTTCACTGATTGCCTGATGATTAAGATTTTCCTGCTTAGAGAGAAATTATAGTGCAGACTTCACAGGGGCGGAACTTGAATGCTATAAGAAAAAGAGCGGATGTAAAGGAAAAAGGCTGTCAGCACAATCAGTGACTAAGTAACCTGTAAATAATGCTATGACAAGAGAATCAAGCCCAAATAATCATGAAAAAAATCTGATAAATCTATATCAGAGGGAGTGAGATATTAACAGTGCGGGATAGCTTAGACACACTAACAATAGTATAAATAATAAAAAATAATAATAATAATATATATAAAAAATCAAGAGTCTCGCAATGAATCACTGCTAAATGAAAATTTCCCTGAATAGATATTTGATACATCCAATAAGTAAGTAAATAGTACTGCAAGTTAATATAACTGGTAGGAAGATTCCATAAACACATGATCGTAGGTGAAATAAGCTCAATATGTTCATATTGATAAAAATAATATGGCCTATTGAGCTTATTTCACCTAGTCCCCTCTGACTTTATATATAAATAAAGGAGCTCAACTGGAAGTTAGCAACAGGCTCTATTGTCACCAGGACTCGATCATAGGACTTATTGCCATAAGAGAACTTTCTTGGAACCCTTCTTTGGTACTGAGACAGGACTCAAGTGTATACTTATACAGATGTACCTCTACTATTGTCTAGTAGTAAGTGCATTTTTTTAGCGATTATTTATTGATGTAATAAATCTACTTTTGAATCCGATGTGCGCTGTTTCTCTTTTTGTATTCAAGACAAGGAACAGAGTCTGGAAGTCCCAGAGAGATGAGGCATGGCTCGCATAAAGCTCTTCACTCAGATTAGATTATCTAAAATGATCTTCCAGCACTGTGAGCTCTCTCACAAGATTGTAGACCGGCAAATTTTGCTATAATTCTGTAGGGGGCGTTCCCTGCATTTCTATATGTGCAAGAGAGACAAGCTTAGTGCAATATAGCACTGCATGATATGAAAGTTTTGTTACCCTTACACTTTGTATTTTATATTACACACTTCAGATTGGGTAATTTCAGTATTATTACATTTAAGCTTTGCACTTTATCTATTATACCTTAAATCATTTAGATACAGCAGTAAATTTACAAATTCTGATTATGTTTTGAAAGTTTCTGTTTTACTTTAGCAAATTAGGATCATACTTTGTACATTTTTCTGTATCTTTGACAAATTACATTGAAGTTTGCATTTGCTCTAAAACAGACAGCTTTAAAGAGTTGGAAAGACAGGGGAGTTCCCTGGACTGAACAGAGGAGTTCCTATGGTATGTCTGAAGATCTTTCACAATTCTCATGAAATGCTGTAAGCATTTTACACAAGCTGGCTTAACTGAATTATATTTCCAGCTGTATGCATGTAAAGTTTTCTCAAAATTCACAATGCACTAATTGAACTGACAAAAAAAATATAATATATACTAAACTGCAACTTAAGTGTACCCCTACTATAAAGTAAACATCAGAGAGAAAAAGAAGGAAACAAATTATGGTCTTGATATATTTGTATTAGAAAATGTTAAACACGTATATCCCCCAAAAAGAAAATATTGTCTTTTTACATATATGGATATATAGTGCCCCGCTAACATGAATGAATGAGATAAATCTAAAGGCTGTGCAGAAGGAGTAAATAATATGCACAGCTCTGCTGTTAATATGTCTATGCTGAATGACAAATTCCTCGCATCTTTTGCCATTATTACCTTGGGTAACTTTGCGATTCATTAATATGTGATATCTAGTTAAGAATGGGGTGAACGCTATGATATGTACACGTCTTGTCTATGGGTGCTAAGATGTAATAATTATATTCATTGAATAATGATACCCAATAATATTTCACAATGTGTTAGGAGGCTGGACCTAGGGAAACCAATAAAATGAGCGTGGTCCAATTACGTCATTATGCCCTGATGAAGCCCCGTTGATCAGCCAATGGGAATGAAACATGTGTAGGTGGTGGCTAGGTGCTCTGATGCCCTATGTTGCTTGCAGGATCTTTCTTGCTTTGTGAAGCGGAACTGCTGGGAGATTATTTTTTTTGGCATGGAACAAACATCCTCTTTGAACAACAATGAAGACTCTCTGGTGAGAGAACGCTTATAAGGAGAAGTACTGTGTGGCTTTGAAATGGAATCGCTATATGCTTATTTGCTGGCTGTCCAGACTGCTTGACTACTGCTCAGCCCTTCCCTCCCTATATGATTACTTCTTCCATCTGCTGTGGAGCACATACTGCTTGACCTTTTGCTGAATACTTACCTCACTTGCTTCTAGAAAAAATAACAGGTTTTAAGGGAAAATATAAATTTTTACCCCACTAATGATCAAATGCTATTAGAGATATATTAGGTACATTTTATTGTATACTGACCATGCAACAAATTATGTGGGGGGTGCTCCTGTCCGTTATGTAAATATGTAAAAAAGAGGAGAGAGAGAGTGGACACACTGGGGAGCACTCAAAGAGAAAAAAAAATTAATTTTATACAATAAATGGGAGCAGGAAGAGGGAAATCCTAACAGGAAAATAAATAAAACATAACTTTTAATAATCAGATTGAATATAAGGTGTAAATGAGGTGCATTAACACTTAGATTAAAATCTGAGTGAATATGAGTCAGACTCAGCAACCACGTAGTAATCAATTAAATGCAAATATTGTAGTAAGAAAGGTAGTTAGAACCACTATAAACCTACTAAAGCCAGCCCCCTAAGAACCAAACACCGGTACAATCGGTCAAAAGTAGAGGTATATCCTCACAACAATTATTAAATAAAGGTGTAGGTTCGAAAGTAGCCAGTACAACAAACAGAATTAGCTGCAGAGTCTAGTACCCACTGGGAACAACGCACCAGAAAGACTATGTATATATTAATAACTGGGATTAAATACCACCTAGCAAGAGTCTCTCTCTCAGTCTCTCTCTCTCTCTCTCTCAGTCTTTCTCTCTCTCTCTCTCTCTCTCTCTCTCTCAGTCTCTCTCTCTTTCTCTCTCAGTCTATCTCTCTCTCAGTCTCTCTCTCTCTCTCAGTCTCTCTCTCTCAGTCTCTCTCTCTTTCAGTCTCTCTCTCTTTCAGTCTCTCTCTCTCAGTCTCTCTCTATTTCAGTCTCTCTCTCTCTTTCAGTCTCTCTCTCTCTCAGTCTCTCAGTCTTTCTCTCTCAGTCTCTCTCTCTCTTTTTCATATCAATATCCCAAAAAGGTTGATTCCAGACTACTGCAACTAAACAACTTAAGAAACATGTTCAGAGGCTATAAAACCCATACTGTCTATATTTCTGATTGATTTATTTTTATGATGTGTGCCTTATTTAACACTTTAGCTGCTGGTGGAAGTAAACAGTGCAATGCAATGAAGCCCTTCACAGGTTACAAGGAGTTATTGTTAAATATAAATATGGTGATTGAACCTGGATTTCCACAAGCAAACATTAAGTTATTGAGCCCCATAGCATGCTAAAAAGCTCCTTTAATAAAGGCTGCTTCCCATGCTCCTTCCACCCACTTACTTTTAGCTCTGATCGCTGGAGCAAGTTGCCAATTCTCCTGCCTGGACTGGAAGTTCTGCCCCTGGATGTGCCCACTGCCTGCCCTCTCCTCTCACTTGCTGCCTTCGACTCTGTTTTGCGCCGACCAGGCTCCTCCTCCCTCACTGTGACATCACGTGGCTCTCACTCTCACAGCAAAATATGTGCGGTTAGGAATGTTTAAAGCCAGGTTGGGGGCAGCACTATAGGGCACTAAGAAATAAGTGCTATGAGCTTGAAGCCTATACTTCTATTTATCGTACGTGCAAAGTGATAGAAGTAAAAACAGCAATTTTTATATTTTTGCAAAATGTGACTGGAAAATTTTGGGTTGAATAAATGGATTTTTTTCCAATAGGGGTGCTATTGGAAAAAATATATTTATTTAGCCAAAAAGGTTGTTTTTTTTTGTGCTTTTTCCTTTCAGGGCTTTCAGAGGGTTCACTTGCGCCTGTGCACATATAGAGGAGCCTCCACTGGGTAAATCAAAGGGGTATATACAGAACAATGCAATGAAAATTAAATGCATATCCCAATTAACTCCTAATACATCAAATGAATGGGGATTTACAGTGAACACGTCATAGCTAAAGTTGAGTATACACTGAGAGAAAAAAAATACCCACTCCACTCCACTTTCAGAAGTCACACATCAATAAAGCAGAAAGCAAAAAAAGTTAAAAACCAGGAAAAAAATACAGATGTATTTCTAGGAAGATTCCAGCAAACCTTTTTTGAAGAATGAGGGTAGCCACACATGTTTAGTCAACACAGATCTTTGGAGTCAATAAAACCAAGTATCAAGGTATAGGGAAAGTCTAGAAGTACTGCAAACCAAAGCATGAACAGTTTATTTCCATCTTAGAAGAAGAATATACTATCGGAAGCCAGGATAGATCTCCAAGGGAAACACTAATCCCTAAAAAAAAGTCAGACAGTATCACATAACTTACCTAGTTACCCAACGCTGCAGAAATCCTTAAACAAGAAGGTAAGATTGCTTTGAGTGACGTTGTTGATTGAGATGATGGCAAAGTTACAAAGCCATCAAATATCATGACAGAGACACAAGTTGTATTCCCAGTATCTCAATGTTTTCACAGTTCCTGTAAGTATCTCTTCAACATTGGGTCATCATAGCTGTTCAGGAGATCAGCAAATCTTCATACATGGCTTTAAATCTGAGATAAGACTATATGTAAAAGAGCTTTTCTGTCGGCTTCATTGCTCCCATAGTGGTGACTTGACTTTACCATTAAAGAAAGGCCTCTTTGCTGTCTGCTCAAATGCGAAAAACTTCCATTCTTGATCCAGATACTTCCAAGAAATCTGAGATCCCAGTCCCTTACAGATATTTTGTAGTTTAATACATAATAATTCCCTACAAAACTAAACTAAATAGAAAAGTAGTGACTTTTAGGAGTACTACTGCTCTCAGTGAAATCTAGCTCACATTTCACTGATTGCCTGATGATTAAGATTTTCCTGCTTAGAGAGAAATTATAGTGCAGACTTCACAGGGGCGGAACTTGAATGCTATAAGAAAAAGAGCGGATGTAAAGGAAAAAGGCTGTCAGCACAATCAGTGACTAAGTAACCTGTAAATAATGCTATGACAAGAGAATCAAGCCCAAATAATCATGAAAAAAATCTGATAAATCTATATCAGAGGGAGTGAGATATTAACAGTGCGGGATAGCTTAGACACACTAACAATAGTATAAATAATAAAAAATAATAATAATATATATAAAAAATCAAGAGTCTCGCAGTGAATCACTGCTAAATGAAAATTTCCCTGAATAGATATTTGATACATCCAATAAGTAAGTAAATAGTACTGCAAGTTAATATAACTGGTAGGAAGATTCCATAAACACATGATCGTAGGTGAAATAAGCTCAATATGTTCATATTGATAAAAATAATATGGCCTATTGAGCTTATTTCACCTAGTCCCCTCTGACTTTATATATAAATAAAGGAGCTCAACTGGAAGTTAGCAACAGGCTCTATTGTCACCAGGACTCGATCATAGGACTTATTGCCATAAGAGAACTTTCTTGGAACCCTTCTTTGGTACTGAGACAGGACTCAAGTGTATACTTATACAGATGTACCTCTACTATTGTCTAGTAGTAAGTGCATTTTTTTAGCGATTATTTATTGATGTAATAAATCTACTTTTGAATCCGATGTGCGCTGTTTCTCTTTTTGTATTCAAGACAAGGAACAGAGTCTGGAAGTCCCAGAGAGATGAGGCATGGCTCGCATAAAGCTCTTCACTCAGATTAGATTATCTAAAATGATCTTCCAGCACTGTGAGCTCTCTCACAAGATTGTAGACCGGCAAATTTTGCTATAATTCTGTAGGGGGCGTTCCCTGCATTTCTATATGTGCAAGAGAGACAAGCTTAGTGCAATATAGCACTGCATGATATGAAAGTTTTGTTACCCTTACACTTTGTATTTTATATTACACACTTCAGATTGGGTAATTTCAGTATTATTACATTTAAGCTTTGCACTTTATCTATTATACCTTAAATCATTTAGATACAGCAGTAAATTTACAAATTCTGATTATGTTTTGAAAGTTTCTGTTTTACTTTAGCAAATTAGGATCATACTTTGTACATTTTTCTGTATCTTTGACAAATTACATTGAAGTTTGCATTTGCTCTAAAACAGACAGCTTTAAAGAGTTGGAAAGACAGGGGAGTTCCCTGGACTGAACAGAGGAGTTCCTATGGTATGTCTGAAGATCTTTCACAATTCTCATGAAATGCTGTAAGCATTTTACACAAGCTGGCTTAACTGAATTATATTTCCAGCTGTATGCATGTAAAGTTTTCTCAAAATTCACAATGCACTAATTGAACTGACAAAAAAAATATAATATATACTAAACTGCAACTTAAGTGTACCCCTACTATAAAGTAAACATCAGAGAGAAAAAGAAGGAAACAAATTATGGTCTTGATATATTTGTATTAGAAAATGTTAAACACGTATATCCCCCAAAAAGAAAATATTGTCTTTTTACATATATGGATATATAGTGCCCCGCTAACATGAATGAATGAGATAAATCTAAAGGCTGTGCAGAAGGAGTAAATAATATGCACAGCTCTGCTGTTAATATGTCTATGCTGAATGACAAATTCCTCGCATCTTTTGCCATTATTACCTTGGGTAACTTTGCGATTCATTAATATGTGATATCTAGTTAAGAATGGGGTGAACGCTATGATATGTACACGTCTTGTCTATGGGTGCTAAGATGTAATAATTATATTCATTGAATAATGATGCCCAATAATATTTCACAATGTGTTAGGAGGCTGGACCTAGGGAAACCAATAAAATGAGCGTGGTCCAATTACGTCATTATGCCCTGATGAAGCCCCGTTGATCAGCCAATGGGAATGAAACATGTGTAGGTGGTGGCTAGGTGCTCTGATGCCCTATGTTGCTTGCAGGATCTTTCTTGCTTTGTGAAGCGGAACTGCTGGGAGATTATTTTTTTTGGCATGGAACAAACATCCTCTTTGAACAACAATGAAGACTCTCTGGTGAGAGAACGCTTATAAGGAGAAGTACTGTGTGGCTTTGAAATGGAATCGCTATATGCTTATTTGCTGGCTGTCCAGACTGCTTGACTACTGCTCAGCCCTTCCCTCCCTATATGATTACTTCTTCCATCTGCTGTGGAGCACATACTGCTTGACCTTTTGCTGAATACTTACCTCACTTGCTTCTAGAAAAAATAACAGGTTTTAAGGGAAAATATAAATTTTTACCCCACTAATGATCAAATGCTATTAGAGATATATTAGGTACATTTTATTGTATACTGACCATGCAACAAATTATGTGGGGGGGTGCTCCTGTCCGTTATGTAAATATGTAAAAAAGAGGAGAGAGAGAGTGGACACACTGGGGAGCACTCAAAGAGAAAAAAAAATTAATTTTATACAATAAATGGGAGCAGGAAGAGGGAAATCCTAACAGGAAAATAAATAAAACATAACTTTTAATAATCAGATTGAATATAAGGTGTAAATGAGGTGCATTAACACTTAGATTAAAATCTGAGTGAATATGAGTCAGACTCAGCAACCACGTAGTAATCAATTAAATGCAAATATTGTAGTAAGAAAGGTAGTTAGAACCACTATAAACCTACTAAAGCCAGCCCCCTAAGAACCAAACACCGGTACAATCGGTCAAAAGTAGAGGTATATCCTCACAACAATTATTAAATAAAGGTGTAGGTTCGAAAGTAGCCAGTACAACAAACAGAATTAGCTGCAGAGTCTAGTACCCACTGGGAACAACGCACCAGAAAGACTATGTATATATTAATAAGGAAGAGGTATGACCTCTTTGAAATACACTAATAAAGGTGAAGGTTCTGAGGGGGTAATGATTTGCAGCAATACAAGTTGTAGTATTAAAGTTCAAATTCGGACTAAACAATGAATCTAAAATAAACGGCTTTGTCAAAGGCTAACCTGAGTTGGGTATGCCCTCCTCCTTAAGTGTAGCTTCAGCTTCAATCAGGCAAAAGCGTTAGTACACCCCTGTATCAGCCTATCAGAGAAGTTGGCTAGTGATTGGATGAGATTGTTGTCAATAAGATGTATATTAACTAAGCAACTAATTAGTAGACTGTCATTATCGATGTGTAGTGTCTCATTGCGAAAATCTGTAATATTTGTAAGAGATGCCATTAAAAATTGTCCATAGTATGTGCTTCAAAAATATCGCACTGAATGTACGTTCGTGATAAGTTAATTGCCATGACTTACATATGTTTGTGCACAGGATATTGGTTAGAAGCAAAATTAGCACTTTATGTTTATAAGTTAGTCTGTCAATATCAGACAGTATATTATAATGTATCGTTTGTAATGAGTGTGTGTTATTTGTACAGTTTATACTAAATTAATCAATCATAGATGAAAATGATATGGAAATTCCAATATTGGGGAACAGATACATTTTATTGCTGATCCGTAAATACATATCACAGGAAAATAAATTTGTTGTAATGTAAAGAAAATTACGAACATATAAATCCCTCTAGGAATGAAATTTAGCAAATACCCACAAAATAGAATATAATAACTTCTGAAGTTGATATGTGAAAATTATGTAACAAGCACCACAGTATGTCATTATGGGACAAAAACAGCAGGGGGTGTGTCAATATACATCTTCTGACTTATTGTAGTGACCAGAGTGTAACTTCTGTATTATTACTAAATATCCATGAATGTAATATTAGCTTCACTATAAATGGCATTAGTATGATCTTTAAACAAAAACCAATATAGATACATCTCTGGTCTTCCCATATCATTGGCTACTAAGGTGGGTACGCATTAGGGCTGTACAGCAAATCCTATGATACTCATATGATATATAAGTAAATATGGATATAATGCAGAAACAGATAATTCATTAAACGGTAAAGCTATTGAATCAAAGTATTTATAAGAAAGATCCATATCCATCCTGTTCGTTTATGCCTGTGGGTGCTAATGTATTTAGCCAAAAGATTCCACACATTACCACCTCTTATACCTGGTCTAATAACCTGTAGAACAGATACATTTAGTGTTGGTTTAGTACCATGGCATTTAAGATAATGTTTGGCTACTGGGGTTAAATTTTTGTTCTTCTTCTGATCATCTTGGCAATTTTTAATACTATTGATGTGTTCCCCCAATCTTATACGCAATTACCGTGTAGTGATCCCTATATACTTCTTGCCACATGTACATGATAGGCAGTATATAACATTTCTTGTTCTACAATTTGCATATCTGTACATTTTTTTGGTAGTACCTAAGAATGTCTTGAATTCTCTCTCATTCTTAATGTATTTGCAGAAACTGCATGTTCCACAAGGATATGTTCCACAAACATTGGCGTTAGTTCTTTTTCTCACAAAATGGCTTCGTACCAATTTATTCCCAATTGTGGGAGCTCTTCTCCAACTAGTGAGAATTCTGTCTCCCAAAAATTGACACAGATCTTTATCTGATTTAAGAATACCAGTATGTCGATTATTTCACTGATGGATTTGTGTTCTGAGTTGAAGGTACTGACAATTCTGACTTTTTCATCCACATTTGTCTTCTTGATTTTTGGCATCAAGAGTTGATCTCTAGGAGTGCGTTTGGCCCTCTGAAAGGCTTTGTGAATTATTTGACGGGTGTACCCCCTATCTCGTAAGTGTGTTTTAAGTTCTCTCGCTCTCTTGAAGAACACCGTATCATCAGAGCAATTTCATCTAATTCGCAGAAATTCCCCTTTTGGAATTGCCTGTTTGGTTTGCCAGGTGTGGCAGCTGTTAAATTTGAGTATCAAATTAGTTGCAGTCTCCTTACCGTATAAATCAGATCTCAGTTGATTGTCTGTACTTTTGTAGATTTTCACATCCAAAAAGTCAACCATTTCAGTGCTCATGTTATATGTCAATTTAAGATTTAAATCATTATTATTGAGTTTCACTGTGAATTCTCTGAATAGTGTTTCACTCCCAGTCCAAATAATGAACAGGTCATCGATATATCTACACCAAAGTTGAATATGTTGTGTATATAGGTACAATTCTTCATGAAAAACAATCTCTCTTTCCCACCAGCCTAGATAGATATTGGCGTAGGTGGGAGCACATGATGAGACCATTGCTGTGCCCTGAACCTGCAAGTAGAACAGATCATTGAACACAAAAAAATTGTGTTTGAGGACAAAATTGAGTAGAGATATAATAAACTCATTACGTTTCCATTTATCCATAGCTTCCATATTTAAGAAGTATTGAACAGCTGCACATCCCTTATCATGTTTGATGGATGTGTACAGTGATTCTACATCACATGTTATTAGTACTGTATCATTGTCAACATATATGGCATTCATTTTTTCCAGAATGTCCATTGTGTCTCTGATAAACGATGGTAATGACCATACTAGATAGAGATTAAGAAACCTACTAGCCTAATCACAATGACTCCCGATACTTGAGACAATAGGTCTCCCAGAGGGTTGGTTTTATCTTTATGGACTTTTGGTAGTAAATATAGCGTGGACACTTTTGGGTTCTTAACCTGTAAGAATTGCCATTCTTTAGGACTTATAAGGCCATCTTGTTTAGCTTTATTAACCATGGTAGCATATTTTTCCAAGTACTGGGAGGTTGGATTAGAAAAAAGTAATTTATAACATTGGTTCTTACCAAGTTGTCAATTAGCTTCTAAAATGTATTGTTCTTTTTTCTCAAATAACCACATTCCCTTCTTTATCTGACGGCTTAATAAGAATATCCTCCCATGATTGAATTTCAGCCAATGCCTCCATGTCATATTTACTCATATTTGATGAGTTCTTACTTTCGATCAATAGAAATTCTTTCATGACCATTTTAAGAAAGACATCTATTTGAGAGATTTTATTCAATTGAGGAATACATTTTGACTTCATTTTAAGTTTATTATCCAAAAAGGTTTGTGGTTCTTCAGAGTCATGTCCCTCACTCTCATTCCATAACTCAATTAGAGTATCTTAAGTTTGTATTTCATTAGTAGCAATATCCTCATGAGTTCTATACATCTTTTTCAGTGCAAGTTTTCTGCAGAATAGGTGAAATTCTTTTATTAGTTCAAATCTGTCCAAAAGAGGAGTCAGAGAGAAGGACAGGCCTTTGGACAGGATATTCAGGTGTTTAGGAGATAGATTTCTTGATGAGAGGTTAATAATTTGTAGCTTATTATCCCTTGTTACCATTTGGGTCTCTTCCCCCAATCCTCCCTCCTTCTGTATTGATTGTCCGTCCTGTATTCCCACTTTGCCCTGTCTCTCAATGTCCGATCTCTCCCTTGTGCCCCTTCTAGTTGGTCTCTGGTGCCTGTGTCCAGTTGGTTGGTACTTCTGCCTAAAAAACTGCTGCTACTATTTTTAGATGTATTAGTGGTAGTGTTCTCAGAGTCACTGTCTTCTACTGCGGATGAATCACAGTCTGATAATGAGCTGATTTTAGTTGGAGGGAGACTATTAATTGGCCTTCTACTGGGCTGTTTATCATCCCAGGTGAAAATTCCACCTTTTTCAAAGTCTTTTAGATCTCGACTCATTTTGGCACATTTGGTCTGTATAGTCTCATTTTCTTTATGATCTAGTTCCTGTCTTAAAGGGACAGTATACTGTAAAATAGTTTTTCCCTTACTGTGTTTACAATTGTTTTTTTTTATCAACTGCAGAGTAAAAAATGTATGAAAATTAGCTTTTTAAGGTTTATTTCTGTATTTTAAAGCTCTGATTTTGTGTTTTGAAGCCACAGCCTAATAAAATGGGTTGAGCTTGTAGGTATAATCAGATCTCATTACTGTATCACATTGTGCACATATACCTGCTTCTTTATCTTATATCTGTCCTTAAAACAATCACCAATACTTTGAGAGAACAATGGAAAATCAACATTTTATTACCTTCTCTCTGCTTTATCACACTGGGAGTGTAATTTCTTCTGCTGGCTGTGTTTACAAAGCTTATCTATAGCTGGTACGCGCAGCCACAAACTTTCAGAATAGGTGGGGATACCACATGCTAAATTAACAATTTCAAATGCCAATATAAGGGTAAAGGAGCTACTTGTAAACAATTTAATACACTCCAGCAGGTAAAGTGGATCATTATTAAAGGGGAGAAAATTTTTGAGTAAACTGTCCCTTTAAGTCTTTATAGGCCTGTTTGAATTTATCAAGACTTTCAAATTTTTGTAATTTGTTATTAAATTCTGTTATATCCACATCCAGTTCTGTCATTACTTCAGTTTCATAATCTGATAGTATAGCCACTAGAATTTCAGAACAGTTGATAAGTGCTTGTTCCCACCTATCTTTATATGAGTCTATATGAAAAGCAAAAGTGGGGAATAGCCTTACCCTTAAGCCCCTGGGTATTATATGTTTCGCTAAGTATTTGTCATACAAACTTTTATTCCAGAAAGACCTTGTATGCTTTCTTATTAAGTTCCCTAACAATTTTAGCCCTTCCTCCCAGTCTTCTATTTCTGTATTGGATGATGTACTAGTATTACAAAAGGACGCAAAAGTTTTGCCATAATAATATATCTTGGAAATATATTATGTAACCCAAGAAATGCTGTCATAAACATTAACTTAGTGAAAAATAACAGGTTTTATGGGAAAAATATAAATTTTTACCCCACTAATGATCAAATGCTATTAGGGGATATATAAGGTACATTTTATTGTATACTGACCATGCAACAAATTATGTGGGGGGTGCTCCTGTCCGTTATGTAAATATGTAAAAAAAAAAAAAAAAGGAGAGAGAGAGTGGACACACTGGGGAGCACTCAAAGAGAAAAAAAAATAATTTTATACAATAAATGGGAGCAGGAAGAGGGAAATCCTAACAGGAAAATAAATAAAACATAACTTTTAATCAGATTAAATATAAGGTGTAAATGAGGTGCATTAATACTTAGATTAAAATCTGAATGAATATGAGTCAGCAACCACGTAGTAATCAATTAAATGCAAATATAGTAGTAAGTAAAGTAGATAGAACCACTATAAACCTACTAAAGCCAGCCACCTAAGAACCAAACACCAGTACAATCGGTCAAAAGTAGAGGTATATCCTCACAACAATTATTAAATAAAGGTGCAGGTTCGAAAGTAGCCAGTACAACAAACAGAATTAGCTGCAGAGTGTAGTACCCACTGGGAACAACGCACCAGAAAGACTATGTATATATTAATAAGGAAGAGGTATGACCTCTTTGAAATACACTAATAAAGGTGCAGTTTCTCAGGGGTAATGATTTGCAGCAATACAAGTTGTAGTATTAAAGTTCAAATTTGGACCAAACAATGAATCTAAAATAAAACTATATGAGATAATTAACGTGTTGCCAACTCAGGAATAACGCCTGATGCGCATTTCCCCGCTAAACGGCTTTGTCAAAGGCTAACCTGAGTTGGGTATGCCCTCCTCCTTAAGTGTAGTTTCAGCTCCAATCAGGGGAAAGCATTAGTACACACCCCTGTATCAGCCTATCAGAGAAGTCGGCTAGTGATTGGATGAGATTGTTGTCAATAAGATGTATATTAACTAAGCGACCAGTCAGTAGACTGTCATTATCGATGTGTAGTGTCTCATTGCGAAAATCTGTAATATTCGTAAGAAATGCCATTACAAATTGTCCATAAGGAAGTATGTGCTTCAAAAATATCGCACTGAATGTACGATCGTAATAAGTTAATTGCCATGACTTACATATGTTAGAAGCAAAATTAGCACTTTATGTTTATAAGTTAGTCTGTCAATATCAGACAGTATATTATAATCTATCGTTCGTAATGAGTGTGTGTTATTTATCAAAAAGAGAAAAAAAAGGAGGCGATCCCAGTATCCAATATACAGTTTATACTAAATTAATCAATCATAGATGAAAATGATATGGAAATTCCAAGATTGGGGAACAGATACATTTTATTGCTGATCCGCAAATACATATCACAGTAAAATAAATTTGTTGTAATGTAAAGAAAATTACGAAAATATCAATCCCTCCAGGAATGAAATTTATTAAATACCCACAAAATAGAATATAATAACTTCTGAAGTTGATATGTGAAAATTATGTAACAAGCACCATAGTATGTCATTATGGGACAAAAACAGCTGATTTGCTGTACAGCCCTGATGCGTACCCACCTTAGTAACCAATGATATGGGAAGACCAGAGATGTATCTATATTGGTTTTCGTTTAAAGATCATACTAATACCATTGATAGTGAAGATAATATTACATTCATGGATATTTAGTAATAATACAGAAGTTACACTCTGGTCACTACAACAAGTCAGAACATGTATATTGACACACCCTCTTCCTGCTCCCATTTATTGTATAAAATTATTTTTTTTCTCTTTGAGTGCTCCCCAGTGTGTCCACTCTCTTTCTCCTCTTTTTTACATCCTCACTTGCTTCTATGCTTGAGAAAGCAATAACAGCATATGAAAATATAAATGCCTAATAAGCATCTTTCATTGGAAACTTGGATGTTTGCTTCTTACTCCCGCTATGCAACAAACACTAATTGCTATATTGCTGCTTCTAACAACATTAATTATTTTCATCTGCATGCTTAGATCCCCAAGATAACCTGCCCAGTCAAGGCCTGTATCTTACAGGGTCTGGTGCAGCAGGGTGTTGCATGCTAAGTACTAATTCTATGTGATGTTATGTTTAATTGTATTTTGCACTATGTCTTGATTTGAGCATTATCTATTTTCTGCACTTTGCACTTGGAGATATGTGCATTGCCATGATTACAGGATATGCCTATGTATAGAACATATATGTTTAAATAAAACATTTCTAATTTTTCAAAAGAGTGCTGAATTCCCTTACTTTTTATACCAGGATTAATATATCCTAGGCATCTATCTTTAGTTTGTTTTAAGTAAATATTGATTTTGGGTCTGCACTATATTTACATATCTAAATAAATAATATTTTGTTGAGCTTGCTCTACTTTTTTAAAAAAAAATTGGACTATGATAAATCTACCCCCTAATTTTCTTTCTTATTAGTTCAGGACCTATGTCACATAAAGCGACATGTATGCATGTGTTTTGTATGCTGTCTTTAGTGGATCAAGGGTTCTTTTATGTTAATTGCCTTCTAAAGACAGGGGTCTGAGATCTCACAGAGATGTACACACTTCTTTTTAACCTAGGGTCTCTTACTCCTCTGTGCCCCTCTGTTCCTTATGGGTAGGATAAAAGGAATAGGGATCACTTGTCCCTCTAGGGGAAATAGGGGGGAATAGGGGGCTCTAATAGAATACCCATCCCCTCAGTTGGTGCTGCAGCTATTTTCTGTTTTTATAGCAATCACATGCATCTTACAGGGGCATGGAACCCCTCATTTGAAAGGCAGACTCCTCTCTTTTTCAGATGTCCTTGTAAATGGTCAGGGGGCTGAGGTAGGTCTTTAACCTCCCCATACTTACTAACCAGAAAATTCCTCCATCTTTAGGGACTTCCTTGTTCCCTGTCACATCTTCACTTATATGGTGACATTACTTAAATTGAGATCTTAATCCCCGGCTGCATTGTGGGGGGGGGGGGGTCCCCAGGATCTGATCTAGAAGAGCCTCCCCCCCCCCCCCCCCCAAGGAGGACAACATGTTGAGGTTAAACAACTGTAATATAAAAAGTTTTTTTTATGTGTAATAAAAAACCATTTGCAATATATATTCTTCATTTTGATTGCTTGCTTTAGCTGTGTGTTATAATGTAACTTGTTCCACATACAATTTTCTTTAAAAAAATAACTCACATATTTAGTATGGTTCTGCTTCAGTAACTTTTTTTTTAAAAAAAGTGCATTGAAGTTAAAATTAAACTTTCAGGATTCAGATACAGCATACAACTTTATTTTTTCAAGTATTACACCAAAGGGGAACATAAATTCCAATCATTGGTCATATTACACACAAATGCAAACAGCAAACAAGGCAAACATAAAATATCACAATAAGTTTCCCTTTTAAAAGAAACATTCCTCTCTGGACTCAATAAGTCACTTTTGGACCTAACCCTAACTTTTATGTAGGATAGAGGGAAAAATTGCCTGACTCCAAAATAAAGCCCACTTGTGGGGAAAATTATGTGATGATATGTCACATTTATCTGCCTTTAGGTTATAAAAGTTGGTTTCTCTATGACACAACAACACATACAGTAAGATAAACTACCCACCACCAGAAGATACTTGAGACCAAGGGATAGCACTCTTTTGATAGAAATGTTTGATAGTTCCTATCTATCTATAGATAAAATAGATTACTCATAGGACTGGATAACTAAAAATACGGACAGCATTTATATAGTAAGATTCGGGTAGAGCTGTTTCCTCAAAACGGTGTATGAGTATCACATAACTCAGTAGAAGCAGGCACATAACAATAGCTGTGACGTAAACTACCACATCATTTTGGCTTTCACTGCAACTTGCTCCCTATGAAAGTTTAACCTCTGTAATAGGTAAATCATGATGGCAAACTCCATTTAAAATTAAAACATATTTTTACTAAATTCTTAAGCAAATAAGGATACTTTGTTTAGAACTTTTATACGTGAACATATAGCAAAATGACATTGCTGTACCTAAGTAAAAATATAGAGCCACTAAGAGAGATAAAATTAAAACTATTAATTGAAAATATGCATAGTAAAACCAAACTCATTTAGTAAAGAAGAATATGTATGTCTACAATGGCCCTCTACACATAAATATACAATTTACCAATACACTAAAATATGTTCAATAGGAACAACGATCCCTCAGGGAACAAAAGGCTGCAGAGTTGCTGAATGAAAATACCAGAACGGTATAGTTAGCTATTGTATAAATGTTGACATAAATGTTAAAGCTACTAGATATAAACAGATGATCATGGCTTCTTAATGACTGAAGAGAACAGACTATTGACTGTGAAGCATGCTTCAGACAGCAAAGTAATCGTAAATACAACAACAAATGTCCAACCATTTAAGTAATTACTATAATGTCCACAAGGTATAAATTGTCTTATTTGTTTTTTAACAGTACAAGAGGTGCTTAATTATTTTGTTAAATGAAAAGGATTATCCCACATCTGCTCGCAAGTGCACTGAAGGGTCTTGGCAAGCACTGGTTCTGCTGTAAATCAATGGTTTTTGTGCTGCCACTGTCCTATTCACTGTTGCAGTCACCAGGGAAATATATGTACAGCAGTCATTCCGTTAATCAAGGTGGGGACAATAAGCAAAAGTGTCACATTCCTTACCACGATTTTTGTAGCATTAAGGTGATGAGCTGGGGAAAACTGCCATAGGCATTGTGTGCTGCATCAGATCGTACATTGTTAGAAACTGGAAAATCAAGAGGGTTGGCTGCAGGCTAACACAAAGGCAATCTTTCTTTACCGGCATCACCAGAAACCCCACAACATAGGTAAATGGCCAGCACATTTCACCCAGGTTCTCATATCTCCACTCTACACCATTTACTCACCTTGAGGGAGCTCACAATCCACATATCAGGTCAAGGCACTCTCATTGAGCTCTCCTTGCTGCTCAGCACTTCCCGCATCTTCTGCACTATCTCAGGTTAGAAGTCTTCATCCAGCAAAAATACCATGCACTTCTGGGGGCCTCTCTGTGTTCCCCTCCCCATGTGAGCTACATGCAGTGTCTCCAGCACTAGTGACCCAGGGGCCCCAGAGTGCTGCAAAATTGTTCCTCATAATTTTGTAGCAAGTCTTTGAGTAATAGTAGAAAGAGCTCTGCAGCAAATCCATCCTCAGTAGGATGCTTCAAAGTGCCATTCTTTTCATTACTCAATACTGGGTTACTATAGGTATCTAGTGGTGAATTGCAGTGTCAAGCAATATAGCAGTGATCTCTTGAATACACAAGTGTAACTGTCAAGTGGGGTTTGAAGTGACTGCGCTATTTATATATTATTTTAGTGAGGGAGATGTAATAAATAACACAACATTTTACAAAAGCCAGTTAGATATCTTAAAAAAAATATATATTTTTTAATGGAAAAGATTGCATTATAGATTTTATTAAACCCTTCAGAACCGGTATAAATGTGGAACAGAATGAAAAGGCCTGGAATGTCTACTTACCAAACATTTTTTGAAGGTCTTTTAAAAAATGTCACTTTTTATAATTTGACTTCCTATATTATAACTTTTACTTTCTGGTAATTTAGAATTTACGAGTATGAATTGGTTTGGTCTGCCTTTTTGACATATTTTTCAACTAAGTCATTTAAATGTGGGTAATGTGGACTACAACGTGTGTTTCAAAGCTTAATCTTTTAAGAAGTTTGCTAATCATATTGAGGCCTTGATTTGATGATATTCACCACTGCAATTGACCTTGTGATTCTTAGTTTAACAACATCAAAAGAATGATGGTATAAGCTCACCTCTATAACAGTTGATAAGACCTGTTTGGGGGCCCTTTGCATACCATTGGATCCTTTGAATGTGCTCTAATATTTTTAGGCTATGTTGAACATTTATTTATTATTTATTCAAAATGTGGACTAATTTCTTGACAATTTAGAAGATTCCTGGCACAGCTTACATAATGCTATTCCAAAATCTGCAGTGTGAAGTTTTCTCAACATCTCTTTCTTTATCTCTGGGGAAACCACATTTTTTTTCTCTTTTCTTAACCCCCCAAAACAGACAAACAAAAAAGAGCTATTACTGACAGTTCCCTTTTCACATTCCAGTAAGGTTTTATGTCAACATACACTTTGGTTTTTGAGTTTGGACATCCTTGCTTTATTAGTTATAGTTGTGTTCTTCTCTGTTGTCCTTCTTTGCATTTCTTCATGTTTATTGTCAGTATAGAGTCTACATGCACTTTTTTCTTCTTCTTTACATTGTGCTGGTTTAAATGTTATTAAAAGCCTGTCATCTACTGGAATTATTTTACTAGTGTATAGACTATATTATATTTTTTCTGAGGCCTAGTATCATTCTCTTTAGCCTAGATGGAGCACAAACTAGCAATTGTGATTTATCTATACTTTTTGACATACTTTTATATGTGTATTACCACCTCTTCTAAACCAAAAAACAAGACATCAACCCATGTTGGTACCTTCGTCATAGAGTCAAAATATTCTTATTCAGTATTTAAGGAATGCACAAAAAAAGATCTTAAAGTTGCACCCCAGCTCCACAGTGCATCATTTGGAGTGGTTTTCTTAGTAGAGCTGTGCCAAGCCCAGGATGCAGAATAAATTTTAACGCATAATTAAACATAATAAGCTCGGTTTACCTTTCCCTTGTAGAGGTAGAGGGATAAAGATGCTCTATTGTTGTTCTTCTGGGTCTGCTTTTGTCAGGGTGCCAGGAATCAGACTGAGACGAGAAGTGCAAAAATAATCACACCTTTATTAATAACAAAAACATAATAAAAAGTCTACAAGTCAAATAACAAGCAAGGAGTCAAAACCAGAGCTGGTAGTCAGACGAGCCGAGTCAGGAGCCAAAGCGAATAGTCAGACGAGCCGGAATCAGGAACAAGGAAAACAGCAGAGTCAGGAACAAGCCAGGGATCAGGAACCAGGAAGGACATCAGACAGCCAGGTAATACACAGGAACTCTCACAAACAGGTCTGAGACAACGCAAAGGCAAAGCATACTGAACAGAGGCCCTTTAAATAATAAGTGATGACATCACAATTCTGAGACTGCATCCTGTCTCACACAGATGATGCACACCAGTCTGGCCATAAAAGGAAGTGCAGGAAATGAACAGCAACCCCCACAATGCACCATAGTCAGCAGGAGAGGTGAGTAAAATGGCTGCCAGCAGCACATGGCAAACAAAACAGGGAAAAAACCCTGACAGTACCCTCCCCTGCGGGAGGACAAAAGGCTTATTGGGGAAATGGGCATGGAAGGCACAGAGGAGGGCAGGAGCATGAACATCAGAAGAGGGAACCCAAGAACCCAAGAGCTCCTCCGGACCGTAGCCCCTCCAGTGAACCAAATACTGTACACGGCCCCTGGACATACGAGAGTCAATAATGCTGCTGACTTCATACTCCTCATGGTTGTCAACAAAGATAGAATGGGGACGAGGCAACACAGTGGTAAACCGATTAGAAACCAATGGTTTCAAGAGAGAGACATGAAAAACATTGGAGATGCACATTGCAGGAGGAAGGTCAAGAGCGTAGGCCACAAGATTGACCCGTCAGAGTATTCGAAAAGGACCAACATAACGGGGAGCCAGTTTATTGGAAGGCACACGAAGGTTCAAGTTGCGGGAGGACAGCCAAACTCTCTCACCAACCTGGTAGGAAGGTGCGGGCAGACGCCTACGATCAGCCTGGAACTTTTGGCGCCGCATAGAACGATGACGCAATCCTGAATCTGCACCCACGTTTAATGGAGTTGCTGGAGATGCTCCTCCAAAGCCGGAATACCCTGAGACATGAATGAATCGGGCAACAAGGGTGGTTGAAACCAATAATTCACCATGAACGGGGATAACTTGGAGGAAGCATTAATAGCACTATTACGAGCAAACTCTGCCCAAGGTAACAGTTCAGACCAATTATTGTGGTGATCTGAGACATAGCAATGGAGGAACTGTTCTAGAGCTTGATTAGACCGTTCCGCAGCCCTATTGGATTGAGGGTGATATGCCGAGGAGAAGGAAAGCTGGATCCTTATTTGAGCACAAAAGGAACGCCAAAATCTGGCGACAAACTGGCTACCCCGGTCCAACACTATCTCCTTGGGTAACCCATGTAAACAGGAAACCTTCCCGGGCAAAAATTGAAGCAAGCTCCTGAGCGGTAGGCAACTTCATCAAGGGAATGCAATGTGACATTTTAGAAAAATGGTCAACCACCATAAGGATAACAGTATTGCCATTGGAAACAGGGAGCTTGACAATGAAGTCCATGGAAAGATGTGTCCAAGGATGCTCACCATTAGCAATAGGTTGAAGAAGACCCACAGGAAGACGTCGAGGAGTCTTATTCTGTGCACAAACTGAGCAGGAGGCAACATACGCAACAACATCAGAACGAAGACCTGGCCACCAGAATTGTCGAGTGACAGACCAAATCATTTGGTTCTTGCCTGGGTGACCTGCGGCTTTAGGAAAGTGGTAAGTGTGCAAAATTTTAGTTCGAAGATTCTCAGGAACAAAACACTTACCACTAGGTTTCTCAGGAGGTGCATTGGTTTGTGCAGCCAGGATCTCCTCCCCCAAGGGAGAAGTCAATTTAGTACGTATGGTAGCTAAAATATGGTCAGGAGGTATAACAGGAGCAGGTACAGACTCCTCCTTGGACAGAGGCGAAAATTGTCAAGAGAGGGCATCAGCCCTAACAGTCTTACTACCAGGCAGGTAGGAGACCACATAATTAAACCGAGACAAAAATAGCGCCCATATGGCCTGTCAGGGCGACAAACATTTTGCTTCAGATAGATAAGTTAAATTCTTGTGGTCAGTAAGAATGAGCATTGGCACACTAGTACCCTCGAGAAGATGCCTCCATTCCTTGAGTGCCAAAATTATGGCCAGTAATTCCCTGTCGCCAATTTCATAATTGCACTCCGCTGGAGACAATTTCTTAGAGAAGAAACCACACGGATGCAAGGAACCATCAGGCATAGGACGTTAAGACAAGAGGGCACCTACTCCAGTCTCAGATGCATCGACCTCAAGAACGAAAGGCAGGACAGGGTTAGGATGAGCCAGAACTGGAGCGACAGCAAAGGCAGTCTTAAGACTATCAAAGGCCTTAATGGCAGTAGGTGACCAATAGAGTGGATCATTCTCTTTACGGGTCATGTCTGTGATAGGTTTGACCAAGGAAGAAAAGTTTTTAATAAACTTTTTATAGTAATTGGCGAACCCCAAAAAACGTTGAATAGACCGAAGACCAACTGGGCGAGCCCACTGCAGAACTGTAGATAACTTGTCAGGATCCATGGAGAACCCTGTAATGGAGATAACATAACCTAGGAAGGTTACTTGAGTCTGATGGAACTCACATTTCTCGAGTTTACAAAACAGGCCGTTCTCACATAGCCTCTGAAGAACCCGTGTAACATCAGAACGATGAGCCTCAAGTGTGGGTGAGTGTATGAGGATGTCGTCTAAGTACACCACAACACACTGTTGCAACATATCTTGTAGGACATCATTAATAAATTCCTGGAAAACAGAAGGAGCATTACATAGGCCAAAGGGCATTATAGGATACTCATAATGCCCGATCCTGGTGTTAAACACTGTTTTCCATTTGTGGCCCTCCTTGATCCTAACGAGATTGTACGCTCCTCTAAAATCAAGTTTAGTAAAGACCGTAACTCCCTTGAGGCGGTCAAAGAGATCCATAATGAGCGGAATAGGGTAAGCATTCTTAATGGTAAGACGATTAAGATCCCTATAATCGATGCATGGTCTTAACTCGCCACCCTTTTTCTTCACAAAGAAGAAGCCAGCCCCTGCAGGAGAGCAGGATTTGCAGATGATCCCCACGACAGAGCATCGGCAACATACTCCTCCATAGCACAATTCTCTGCAACAGACAGAGTGTAAACCCAGCCCCGAGGAGGAATTGCTCTGGGTTGCAGGTCTATGGCACAATCGTAAGACCATCTAGGAACTCTCGGTACTCCTCTGGCAATTGAGATACCGAAGAAGTGCACAAGACTTTAACTGGTTTCCGAAGACAAGTGGAAATGCATTGCAGGGACCACAACAAAATTTCGAACCTGCCCCAGTCAAGACTGGGATTGTGCTTTTGGAGCCAGGGATAACCCAGAACAACCAGAAAATTATCACCTGGAACTGGACGGTTTCAAAATGGAGAGCCCCAACAGCTATGGACAACGGAGCAGTTTCGTGAGTAACGAGTGCAGGCTGAAGGGGCCTGCCATCAATGGCCTCAATAGCAAGCGTAATGGACCGAGGCAAAACAGGAATGGAGTGCTTTGATACAAAAGCACTGTCAATGAAATAGCCCGCAGCACCGGAGTCAACAAGAGCCTGGGTGACTATGGAGGAGTCCACCTAGGAAAGGACAACCATGACCAAAGGTTTCTCCTTAAGCGGTTCCAGGGATGAGGATAAACCACCCAAGGTCTGCCCCCGACAGGACCTTAGGTGTGAGTGTTTCCCGGCCGTGTAAGACAAGATTTCAAAAGGTGGCCTTGTAACCCACAATAGAGGCAGAGCTCCTCCCTCCTCCTAAAGGCCCTCTCCGCCACGGAGAGACTCATGAATCCCAACGGCATGGACTCAGCAGTACCTGGTGATTCGGGACCAGGAGGCATGGGAGGAGAGGGAGGCATGGGTGGGAACGAACACGTAGGAGACAACGAAATAGGAGGCTTCCGCAAGCGCTCCTTGAAAGAGGGCCTCTCTCTGAGTCTGGTGTCAATTAGGATCAAAAAAGACACCAATGCCTCGAGATCCTCTGGTAAATCTCTGGCAGCAACTTCGTCTTTAATTGCATCAGAGAGCCCATGAAAGAAGGCTGCAACAAGGGCTTCATTGTTCCAACCAACCTCTGCGGCAAGCGTACCGAACTCAATAGCATACTGAGCAACAGATCTTGTACCTTGCTGAATGGACATGAGTTGTTTAGCAGCAGAGGAGGAGCGAGCCGGAACATCAAATACCCTTCAAAGGGAGGCCACAAATTCAGGGTAATTTGAAATCACAGGTTTATTAGTCTCCCACAAGGGATTAGCCCAGGCAAGAGCTGTGTCAGAGAGTAACGAGATGAGAAATCCCACCTTAGCTCTGTCAGAGGGAAATGCCTGAGGTAACATCTCAAAGTAAATGCCCACCTGGTTCAAAAACCCTCTGCACTGAATAGGATCACCTCCATATCGCTGAGGTAGAGGTGCAGAACCGGACATGCTCCTGGTAGGACTAGGTACAGCAGTGGAAACAGGAGCAGCCATAACTTGTAGGACACTTTGGCCCAAATGTGCAAAGTGAGTCAGCAGGGTTTGCAGGGATAGTGCAAATTGATCCAAGCGGTGATCCTGTTCATCCATCCTGGAAATGATGGCAGGTAAAGGTGGATTATTAGCACCATCAGTATTCATGGCCTTTGCGTAATGTCAGGGTGCCAGGAATCAGACTGAGACGAGAAGTGCAAAAATAATCACACCTTTATTAATAACAAAAAATAATAAAAAGTCCACAAGTCAAATAACAAGCCAGGAGTCAAAACCAGAGCTGGTAGTCAGACGAGCCGAGTCAGGAGCCAAAGCGAATATTCAGATGAGCCAGAATCAGGAACAAAGAAAACAGCAGAGTCAGGAACAACCCAGGGATCAGGACCCAGGAAGGACGTCAGACAGCCAGGTAATACACAGGAACTCTCACAAAAAGGTCTGAGACAACGCAAAGGCAAAGCATACTGAACAGAGGCCCTTTAATGACATCACAATTCTGAGACTGCATCCTGTCTCACACAAATGATGCACACCAGTGTGGCCATAAAAGGAAGTGCAGGAAATGAGCAGCATCCCCCACAATGCACCATAGTCAGCAAGAGAGGTGAGTAAAATGGCTTCCAGCAGCACATGGCAAACAAAACAGGAAAAAAACCCTGACAGCTTTAAACTCATCTTGTGACAGGGTGTGGCCAAAGTATTTAACTGGATTAACACATATATTATGTTTTACCTTCAAGGCACATAGAACCCCATTTTTTAATGATTCAGACAGAGCATACAATTTTTATAAAGTTTTCAATTTACTTCTTTTTTTTAAATATGCATCATTCTCATTGTATTCTAGGTAGGAGGTGTGGCACATAGCTGCAGTACTACAAAGCAGCAAACAAGGAAAATTTGGGGTTTCATGTCGTTTTTATGTTTCCTTCACAATGCTCCAGTAGTGCACACAGATTTATTATGTAGACCCATATACCAGAAGGTCATCTATGATCGCATCTAATCTATCTAAAACTTTATGTTTCATGTGCATTTTCTGCAATATTTCGTATGTTGAGGTGGTTCCAAAGGAAACTCATGAGAAACACTATCTGCCAAAATTGAATTAAAAGTGGTGCATGCTCTACCCTCTTCACTCAATTTGAGCTGCCAATAACCTGACTGAGCATGTAGTACACTGAAGAATGTTGCCTTTGCTAACTTGTGTGTGATGTCTTCTACAGTTAGTATTGTTTGTTCATTATTATTTAAATACCCTGGATAAATGCATATTCATAAAGCTACTGATTTTTTTTTTTTTTGCAACCACTTAATTCACCCACTCAGCACATTCATTTACATATTTATCAACACACATTAATTTACCATAAAATCAATTTCATCTTTAGTTTTGTCCTTTATTGCCATTGGAATCTTTCCTGGTGTGTACCTGGTTTTCATTTAATCTTACATTGTAGAAGTAAACAACCCAATCCCTGAAACTCATCTGAATAAAGTTCTGACAGGTTTTTGCTCAGCAAGTCCTTTTATGTAGGTCAACACCTGTGATTATTTTATGTTTAAATGCACTTAACCCTAGAACAGGATTTGCTGGAGTGTCTATAATATAAAATTCAAGATTTTCTTTTTCACTTTTCAATGAGCATTTCGGTGACCTCTGTAACCAACAGTCCAGTCAGCCAGTTTATCAATCTTGAATTTAATGGATATTTTTTGAGTGCTCACAAGAATCAGAACATACATGTCATCTTGTTCTACATCTGTTTTGTTCAACATAGCTGGAGATGTTAGAATTTGATTGATGTTTCTATCAGTTTCATTTTCATCATGCTCAATGTATTCCAAGATTTCCTATACATTATTGTAATTTTTCTACTCATCCTGGCAAAACGATTATTATTCTAACATTTGTAGCATTTTTTTCCCCTGTGTCATGCATTGTGCATTCTTAGTGTGCTTAATACCCCAATTATTATACCTTCTACACAGGTTTAGTTCTGAACAATTCTGTCATCGCTCTGTTTTATTTCCATGTATTACATTACATCATTTTATCTTTGCACCATCTGTAAAACTCCTGGATATGAAGTACAGGTGGCCCTCGGTTTACAACGGTTCAATTTACACCGTTTCAGAATAACAACCTTTTTCCAGTCATGTGACTGCTATTGAAAAGCATTGAGAAGCAGTGCGGTTATTAAAATAGTCAGTAGGTGGAGTTGTCTGCTTGTGTTGCAGCAAAGCCAAGCAAGCTGAAATTAATCAGTTTAACCAGACCTGAGCTATTGAGCAGATTTCAAAGGAACAAGATCTTCCTGTCTATAAATCAGTCCAGATTGGAATGCATAGAAAGAACTGTTTGCAGAAAAATGCAAGTAAAGTCTGTGTTGTGTGATTATTTTATTAGGTTTATAATGCTGTTTAGCAAATGTTTTTGTTCATTTAACTTAGTTTAATGATATATTCTGTGTTGTTTGATTATTTTATAAGTTTTCTAATGCTGTTTAGCATTTAAAGTCTTCATTTCAAAGCTTTAAAAGTAATGTATTAGGTGTTACTTATGACAATTTTGAGAGGGGCCTGGAACCTAACTCCCTCACTTCCCATAGACTTACATTATAAACTGGGTTTCAATTTACAACGGTTTCGATTTACAACCATTCCTTCTAGAACCTAACCCTGACGTAAACTGAGGGCTACCTGTATTTGCCTGTGAGCTTTGCATGTTTCATATATTTAAGGGTTGAATTTTTATTTATTTATTTATTTCTTCCACAGACAACTTGAATTTATTAACTCTTCACCGGATCACAATCCTTTGTAAAAAAAAAAGTTTATCTAAATATTTTTCTAGATAATTTACCATTAAATTCTATTGTGTAGATAAATCATCTCACAAGCTTTTCTATAAGGATTGTAAAAATCCTCTTCCCCCAACATGGGAAGAGGGGTTGTTTAAAATTTGGTACGCAATGCCACAGTGCAGCCAGCAAGGCCAATCAAATGCTTGGTTGCATTGGAAGAGGTTTTAGTAGCAGAAATAGCAAGGTTCTTATGCCACTTTACAGATCATTAGTTAGACCAAATCTGGAATACTGTGTACAGTTCTGGAGACCATATCTTCAGAAAGATATAAATAAACTAGAATCTGTCCAAAGGAGGGCTACTAAAATGGTACATGGTCTAAAATATAAAATGTACAAAGAAAGACTCTATGATCTAAATATGTATAGTTTAGAGGATAGAAGGGAACGAGGTGACATGATAGAAACCTTCAAATATATGAAGGGATTTAATAAAATAGAAGCTGAAAGCATTTTTCACAAAAAAATAAATGCCAAAACAAGGGGTCACAATCTAAAGTTAGAGGGTAGCAGATTCAGGAGAAATTTAAGGAAGCATTTTTTTACAGAAAGGGTGGTGGATTCATGGAATGAACTTCCATTTGAAGTGGTAAACACAAAGACTGTAAAGGAATTTAAAAATGCCTGGGACATGCATAAGGCTATCCTAAGGAAAAAGTAACATGTAATATGGGTAGACTTGATGGGCCTTTTTGGTTTATCTACCGTCAAATTCTATGTTTCTATGTTTCTGTTTATTTAACAAATATTAGCTTTTTATAAATTCTAAAATCAAAGTAACATAAACCTATCCGCAAGACACCCCCTTCCTACAACCCGCTATGTTGGACCAGAATTGCCTAAATATTCCCCATAAAAAGGTCTGTACCCCTGTCATCCACTTATCTTTCCACCAGCAGCCAGCTCAACCCTACTTACATGTCTATTGATCTACCATTTAACATGTGCTTCATTGTGCTACAGCTCGTGGACAACAAACCAGGAGTTAGGCACAAACAGATGATGTCATCCAACTCATATCCATATCTTCCAAGCAGGTTGCTAGCCTAATGTAAGCAGGAACCTCACTGTTTCCAAAGTTTAACAAGAAAAGGAATGGCTGTACATCAGTGTATAATTAAAAAAACAAAGTTTTATTGGAATCTAAATTAAAATCCACAAAACAGACATGGAGCCATGTGACAGGCTGATGCATTTCGCACCCCTAGTGGTGCTTAATCATAGGGGTCAATTTATCAAAGCGTTGATCTCAGTGCATTCACCGGCGTCAATACACTCGCCAGCCATCGCTGACACAGAGCTGAATACGTTACCCTTATTTATAAAAAAAGCCGTCAAAAACACGCTCGTCAAGTACGGTGCGAAAAGCATCGGACCTTTGTTAACTAACAGTCATCAATGTCGCGGTTATTCGGGTTTTTCACAACTTTATTTATACCATTTCATTACTGTCTATGAACAAGCACATTGCTCTTAAGCTAATCTTTTATTTTTCAACTGTTAATGTCCAAGAAATAGCTACATTTATACCTCAACAATGTCTCATAGCAAGTTATTTTTATATTTATTTGTTATATGATACTTTCACATAAATTAATGTGCATTTGTATTTTTAGAAGTCATGATATGCTTTAATCTCATATTTTTTTTATAAATGATTATTAATACTAGAATTTGTACATATATCTTTTAACATACTTGTATATATATAAATATATATATATATATATATATATATATATATACATACAGGGAGTGCAGAATTATTAGGCAAGTTGTATTTTTAAAGATTAATTTTATTATTGAACAACAACCATGTTCTCAATGAACCCAAAAAAACTCATTAATATCAAAGCTGAATATTTTTGGAAGTAGTTTTTAGTTTGTTTTTAGTTTTAGCTATTTTAGGGGGATATCTGTGTGTGCAAGTGACTATTACTGTGCATAATTATTAGGCAACTTAACAAAAAACAAATATATACCCATTTCAATTATTTATTTTTACCAGTGAAACCAATATAACATCTCAACATTCACAAATATACATTTCTTACATTCAAAAACAAAACAAAAACAAATCAGTGACCAATATAGCCACCTTTCTTTGCAAGGACACTCAAAAGCCTGCCATCCATGGATTCTGTCAGTGTTTTGATCTGTTCACCATCAACATTGCGTGCAGCAGCAACCACAGCCTCCCAGACACTGTTCAGACAGGTGTACTGTTTTCCCTCCTTGTAAATCTCACATTTGATGATGGACCACAGGTTCTCAATGGGGTTCAGATCAGGTGAACAAGGAGGCCATGTCATTAGATTTTCTTCTTTTATACCCTTTCTTGCCAGCCACGCTGTGGAGTACTTGGACGCGTGTGATGGAGCATTGTCCTGCATGAAAATCATGTTTTTCTTGAAGGATGCAGACTTCTTCCTGTACCACTGCTTGAAGAAGGTATCTTCCAGAAACTGGCAGTAGGACTGGGAGTTGAGCTTGACTCCATCCTCAACCCGAAAAGGCCCCACAAGCTCATCTTTGATGATACCAGCCCAAACCAGTACTCCACCTTGCTGGCGTCTGAGTCGGACTGGAGCTCTCTGCCCTTTACCAATCCAGCCATGGGCCCATCCATCTGGCCCATCAAGACTCACTCTCATTTCATCAGTCCATAAAACCTTAGAAAAATCAGTCTGGAGATATTTCTTGGCCCAGTCTTGACGTTTCAGCTTGTGTGTCTTGTTCAGTGGTGGTCGTCTTTCAGCCTTTCTTACCTTGGCCATGTCTCTGAGTATTGCACACCTTGTGCTTTTGGGCACTCCAGTGATGTTGCAGCTCTGAAATATGGCCAAACTGGTGGCAAGTGGCATCTTGGCAGCTGCACGCTTGACTTTTCTCAGTTCATGGGCAGTTATTTTGCGTCTTGGTTTTTCTTGCGACCCTGTTGACTATTTTGAATGAAACGCTTGATTGTTCGATGATCACGCTTCAGAAGCTTTGCAATTTTAAGAGTGCTGCATCCCTCTGCAAGATATCTCACTATTTTTGACTTTTCTGAGCCTGTCAAGTCCTTCTTTTGACCCATTTTGCCAAAGGAAAGGAAGTTGCCTAATAATTATGCACACCTGATATAGGGTGTTGATGTCATTAGACCACACCCCTTCTCATTACAGAGATGCACATCACCTAATATGCTTAATTGGTAGTAGGCTTTCGAGCCTTTACAGCTTGGAGTAAGACAACATGCATAAAGAGGATGATGTGGTCAAAATACTAATTTGCCTAATAATTCTGCACTCCCTGTATATATATATTAGATATTTTAAGAGCTAGGACAGTTTTCTCTCTGTGCCTGTGTAACCCCTCCTGATTGCAATCTAGTTTTAAAAACCACACCTTCACAGGTGTTATAAAATGGTCTGGCATATAAATTGACATTTCTTAATGAAAAAGAAATTCAAGAGAAGGAAGAAATACCCTGAAAATAGCATGACAGTAAAGAGGTGATTTTAATCTCTGCTGTATCTGAATCATGACAGTTTAAAGGGCCATTATACACTCATTTTTTCTTTGCATAAATGTTTTGTAGATGATCTATTTATATAGCCCATAAAGTTTTTTTTAAAAATAAATGTATAGTTTTGCTTATTTTTAAATAACATTGCTCTGATTTTCAGACTCCTAACCAAGCCCCAAAGTTTTATTTGTATACCATCAGCTACCTTCTCCAGCTTGCTCCTGTTTGTGTAAAGGGTCTTTTCATATGCAAAAGAAGGGGGAGGGGGAGTGTCTTATTTGCCACTTGCAGTGCGCTTTCCAGCTACCTTTTCAACAGAGCTAAACTGAAAGCTTCTAAGTACGTTTTTACACCATTTTATACTGGATTTTTATATCAGTATCTGTGCATCTTATTCTTTATAGTAGTGTCTATTACATGCAGTTATATGAAAATGAGTGTTTACTGTCCTTTTAATGTTAGGTGGGCTATCCCTTTGAGCTATCAGTTTAAGATTATATTGAATCAAACATCAATTCGATTTTTTTAAAAACATTGTCTAAAATATTACACTGTGTATCCTAATGTCAGCATCAATGTTTATCTTTAATTCTAAATTCACATATACATACTTTCAAAGTATAATACACAATGTAACAAATGCCACTTACAAGTTCTGATGAGTGATCGATGACATAATTATCGAGCAATTTGATTAGTTAGTGATAGTTTAAAATGTATATTTGAATCAGATTGGTTGATGTCATTAATCATGTGATTATGCATATTCCAATCAAAAGTGGTTGGAACATTCACTAGTGTGTGGTTTATTTAGGAGTTTGCGTCATAAATAGTGCGAAAAGTGATGCGTCAAAATTGGTGCGAAGTGAAGAGTGGGACTTGTATTACATGGCTTAAACATGATGCCCATAGATTTCCCACAAAAAAATAAAAAGTTTGGGGCAAAACTTTTCAACAAATTTGTAGAAATATTGTCCCTTTGCTTTGTAATGAGAGACAAATTTGTAACATAATCCGTAAGTAGTAGTGTATTTTTCATTTTTTATCCCTATATCTACTAGTGCACCAAATGTGTAGCAATAATATTGTTTGATTTCGAAAGGTATACAATGTTAATAGAGTTTCTAATTTACTTTTATTATGTAATATACGTCATTCTCTTGCAGCATCGAACATAAGCTTTCTGTGTTTTCAGACTCCCATTGAGTTCTATGGCATCCGCGACATTAAGGGTGGCGGATTGAAAACTAGGTATGCTGCGTCGGAATAGACGCAAGCGTACCTGTTAAATGTTTGATAAATTGGGAAAGTGTCAAATAGAGTCGAATGTGAATTCGAAACATCTGTAATGATGCAAGCATCGATCTGCGTTGGATTGAGATCGCGGGATCATATTTTATGTCACAAATTTCCACATTTGCTGATCTTGACGCTTTGATAACTACGGCGGATCAATCTCACGACAAATATGACGCAGGATTCAAGCGTATTTTCAGTTGACGCTTTGATAAATAGACCCCATAGACTCTATGTCTGTTTTGTGTATTTTAATGGAGATTCCTATAAAATTTTTGTTTTTTAATTATACACTGATGTGCAGCCATTCCTTTTCTTGTTGATCTTCCCTGAACCCTGGCATCCTGTTTTCCATATGTCTTTAAATATTGCAAGAAATGATATTCGATCATATGAGCATGACCCCTGGAAACTAGCCTGGAAATTGGGCCATGAGCCAACGTATATCAGAGACTATAATGCTGGACAAATCCCTCATAGGGGCCTATCTATCAAGCTCCGGATAGAGCTTGAGGCCCCGTGTTTCTGGCGAGCCTGCAGGCTCACCAGAAACACCAGTTATGAAGCAGCGGTCTAAAGACCGCTGCTCCATAACCTGTCTGCATGCTCTGAGCAGGCGGATAAAGATCACCGCAATTCAACTCGATCGAGTACGATCGGGTTGATTGACACCTCCCTGCTGGCGGCCGATTGGCCGCGAGTCAGCAGGGGGCGGCGTTGCACTCTGCATTTAGCAAGGTCTGGCGGACCTGATCCGCACTGTCGGATCAGGTCCGCAAGACCTTTGATAAATAGGGGCCATAGTCTTCACATCTTTACCAGTAAATGGCAAAACTTTTTTGAGCCTGAGTGGCCAAACTGCAACACAAAAGCAACTTATTTATCTTAAGGTGCCAACATTGCAATTAAAATTGAATACTGAGGGGTTTTATTTTTGTTTTGTTAATTTTTTAATAATGCATTACATGTCCTTTAACTGGAGCTGAACTAGATATATATATATATATATATACACACTGTGTGCAGAATTATTAGGCAAATTAGTATTTTGACCACATCATCCTTTTTATGCATGTTGTCTTACTCCAAGCTGTATAGGCTCGAAAGCCTACTACCAATTAAGCATATTAGGTGATGTGCATCTCTGTAATGAGAAGGGGTGTGGTCTAATGACATCAACACCCTATATCAGGTGTGCATAATTATTAGGCAACTTCCTTTCCTTTGGCAAAATGGGTCAAAAGAAGGACTTGACAGGCTCAGAAAAGTCAAAAATAGTGAGATATCTTGTAGAGGGATGCAGCACTCTTAAAATTGCAAAGCTTCTGAAGCGTGATCATCGAACAATCAAGCGTTTCATTCAAAATAGTCAACAGGGTCGCAAGAAGCGTGTGGAAAAACCAAGGGGCAAAATAACTGCCCATGAACTGAGAAAAGTCAAGCGTGCAGCTGCCAAGATGCCACTTGCCACCAGTTTGGCCATATTTCAAAGCTGCAACATCACTGGAGTGCCCAAAAGCACAAGGTGTGCAATACTCAGAGACATGGCCAAGGTAAGAAAGGCTGAAAGACGACCACCACTGAACAAGACACACAAGCTGAAACGTCAAGACTGGGCCAAGAAATATCTCAAGACTGATTTTTCTAAGGTTTTATGGACTGATGAAATGAGAGTGAGTCTTGATGGGCCAGATGGATGGGCCCATGGCTGGATTGGTAAAGGGCAGAGAGCTCCAGTCCGACTCAGACGCCAGCAAGGTGGAGGTGGAGTACTGGTTTGGGCTGGTATCATCAAAGATGAGCTTGTGGGGCCTTTTCGGGTTGAGGATGGAGTCAAGCTCAACTCCCAGCCCTACTGCCAGTTTCGCATTTGGGCAGACACTCTCTTTGAGACAAATAATGCTGTTCTTTCATCTTTTTCATCTTTTCTGGATATCATGGATGAATTATACTATGATTCTAACCTACAGTATACTGCTGAGAAAAAGATGAGGAACTTAAAACAAGGTATCAAACCTGTTGAATGTTACATAACAGAATTCAAGCAATATTCTATTGACTCTCAGTGGAACGCCATTGCTTTAAAAAATCAGTTCAGGCTTGGACTCTCTGACGCAGTAAAAGATGAATTAGCCCGAACTGAGTTACCTGAAACATTGGAAGGCCTTATGAAGCTCAGCAGGCAAATTGATAGGAGATTACGTGAAAGAAGATTTGAACGTCAATACCCTGAAATTGTTTATAAGAAGGATAAGGTTCTAAACCATCCCACTTCTAACAGTCCTCATACTGGTTCAACTGGTGCTGAAGCAATGGATATAAGTTTTTTTAGAGGACCTCTAACTCCTGAAGAACGTATCAGAAGGAAGACTAGAGGCCTCTGCATGTATTGCGCATCCTCATCTCATACTTTAAAGGATTGCCCATCTTTGCCACAGAACAAGAAGAGTAAGTACCATACCAATCTTTCTCTCCAGTCAAAGCATAACAACCCTCTTCATTGTTCTTTACTTCTTTCTCTACAGTGGGCAAATAAGCAACTGACCATTCCAGCCATCTTGGATACAGGAGCACAAGGAAACTACATTGACAGTTCTCTGGTTTCTAAAAATAAAATACCATGGATAAAAAAGTTGTCTCCTATTTTTCTTCGTGTGGTTGATGGCTCTGAGATATCATCAGGACCAATTACACATCACACCATCCCGCTCTCTGTCACTACATTAAAAACACATCATGAACATCTCACTTTTGATGTAATCACTTCTCCATTATTCCCAATTGTACTTGGGCTAGCTTGGTTACAGCTTCACGAACCTGATATTAATTGGAAATCCTTAAATGTTCAATTAAATTCTGATTTCTGTCAACAGACTTGCCATAGAACTTTTTTTCACAGTTTATCCTCCACATCAGAAACTCTGATACCAGAAATGTACAAGCAGTTCTCTGAAGTCTTCAGTAAGAAGGAAGCAGATACCCTTCCCCCACACAGAATCTACGACTGCCCTATTGAACTGAAACCTGGAACCACGCCACCTATTGGACATTTATACCCACTTTGTCAACCAGAACTGGATCATCTAAAAACTTACCTAGATGAAAATCTAAAGAAAGGGTTTATCCGTCCTTCGGTTTCTCCTGCTGGTGCAGGAATGTTCTTTGTGCGGAACAAAGACCAATCTCTTCGGCCTATCATTGACTTCAGACAATTGAACAAAATAACCATAAAAAACCGATACCCTCTCCCCCTCATTCCCGAACTCATAGAAAGACTCAGGCATGCTCAGATTTTTACTAAATTAGATTTGAGAGGGGCGTACAATTTAGTGCGTATCCGTGAGGGGGATGAGTGGCTTACCGCTTTTAGAACTAGGTATGGGTTGTTTGAATATCTAGTTATGCCTTTCGGCTTAACTAACGCACCCGCAACTTTCCAGTTCTTTATTAATGACATTTTCCATGATCTCCTTGACACATGTGTCGTTGTCTACCTAGATGACATTTTAATCTATTCCACAAATCTAGAAGAACATATCAAACATGTTAGTTGGGTTTTAGCAAGACTCCAAGTCCATCGGCTATACGCCAAATTGGAAAAATGTATTTTCCACACCAACAAAATAGAGTTCCTGGGTTACTCCATCAGCCCAAATGGGATTCAAATGCAAGATAACAAAGTGGAAGCAGTAAAATCATGGCCCACACCTTCAACACGGAAAGAACTACAAAAGTTTCTTGGTTTTAGTAACTATTACAGAAAGTTCATTCGCAATTTTTCTAAAATTGCAAAACCTCTGACTAAATTAACTAGTGCTAATTGCTCTTTCCAGTGGACTAAAGAACAGGATGATGCGTTCAGCTTCCTAAAGAATTCCTTTTCATCTGCCCCCATTCTGAAATATCCTGATCCAAACCTTCAATATACCCTAGAGGTGGATTCTTCAGATTATGCTCTTGGCACAGTCCTCTCCCAAAGACAGTCTCCTACAGAACCACTACACCCAGTTGGGTTCTATTCAAAAATTATGACTCCAGCAGAGATCAATTATTCCATTGGGGACAAGGAACTTCTAGCCATTAAAAGAGCTTTTGAATTCTGGAGACATCTCCTTGAAGGTACCTCCCTACCTATAGTGATTTATACGGATCACCGGAATTTGGAATATCTACAAAATAATAAAACTTTATCTGGACGTCAAGTGAGATGGAGTCTCTACTTTAGTCGTTTCAATTTCCAAATCATGTACAGGCCGGGATCAAAAAATGGGAAGGCAGATGCACTCTCTCGACGAGATCCAAGACCTATACAAGAAGACTCTCCTACTAGCATTCTTCCCCCTACTCGATTCCTTGCTATCCTATCTCAACAGGATAAGGAATACCAATCTGATCTTTCTTCAGAAGACCAAACCCTACTAGATAGCCTAACCCTCCAGGATGGTTTTTACTTCCATGGTTCTAAACTTTATATTCCAGAACGTTTCAGACAGAAAATAATCAAAGATCATCATGACCCTCCACTAATTGGTCACCCAGGAATCAAACGTACACATGAGCTCATCTCCAGAAGTTACTGGTGGCCATCGATGAAAACCAGTATAAAGGAATATATACAACATTGTACAACCTGTACAGTATCAAAACCAGAAAGGAGACCTCCCTATGGCTATTTAATTCCTTTGGAAGTACCGGAATCTCCTTGGTCTCATTTGGGAATGGATTTTATAGTTGATTTACCACCTAGTTCTGGACAAACCACCATTTTAGTTGTTACCGATCATTTTACTAAAATGGCACATTTTATTCCTTTTCACAAGTTACCCACTTCCATTGAAACAGCATATTTATTTCTAAACCACATTGTACGATACCACGGGTTACCATCCATTTTAACTACTGATAGAGGAACCCAATTCACCTCACGCTTCTGGAAAGCACTCACTAAAGCACTCCAAATCGATCAAAGGTTAAGCACAGCCTTCCACCCTCAGACTAATGGCCAAACTGAGAGACTCAATCAGTGGCTTGAGCAATATCTACGTTGCTATTGCTCATATCATCAAAATAAATGGACTTCCTTTCTCTCCATGGCTGAATTTGCCTATAACAATACCATTAACAGCACTACAAATTACTCTCCCTTTTTCGCCAATTATGGTTTTAATCCAAGATTCACTATCCAAACGACTTCTACACATGACTCACCATCTGTTGATGTGCTAACACAAAACATAGCTGAAAATTTCCTACATTTACGAGATAACATCAAACAAGCTCAGGCTTCTCAGAAGAAATTTTATGATTTACGTCGTAGAGCTTCTCCGAAATATTCTATAGGGGACTATGTTTGGTTATCTTCCAAAAACATTAAAATGCACTTACCAAGTAAAAAATTGGCTGGGTTGTTCCTTGGCCCATTCAGAATTCTACACATCATCAATGAAAATGCCGTCAGGCTTGATCTACCTGATTCTTTACCCATCCACCCAACTTTCCATGTATCATTATTGAAACCCTACTTGGGAGATAAGCCTGATGTACCTCTTCTACCCCCTTCTCCTCTTCAATTGGGCACTGATGTCTATGAAGTTTATGATCTTTTGGACTCAAGATTTTATAATGGGGAATTACAGTATCTGGTCCGATGGAAAGGGTTCGCCCCAGAGGATGATACTTGGGAACCTCATGCACACATTAATGCTCCAAAGCTTATTGCTCGTTTCCATAGACGTTATCCAAACAGACCTAAATTCCAACCCGTGGTCGGCTTGCTTGAGGGGGGGGATCTGTAAGGATTCCAGTCCTGCTTTTACTTTTTGCCTCAACTCACCTTCCTCACCTGTACTTAAGGCATCACCCCGCCCCAAACAAGTGCTTAGTTGTTGAGTATTGTTTGCTGAAACCAGTGCTCTGTTTCTTATAAGCTATATACTTATCAAAAGAAGATTTACTTCTACTACTTTAACATTTGGATTTACAAATACCAGCTGCAGTTTGGTCTCACAAAGGGACTAATAACAACTAGTCTCATTCATCCTGAAGATTGCTATTCCAAGAAGTATTAAGTTATTCAACTCCACATCTCTACAGGAATTGCTATCTAATTTCCAACAGGAGGATTCTACCAACTACCACTACGGTATTTGTATCAAATCTAATTTACCTTGGATGCCTTAAGTAACGGCTAATTACAAATTTCATGTTTTCTTTTGAACTTATGTAAATTGATTTTGTCTCTCAGAAATTACTTTGATTGCAACGTATGTTTATTTAATTCTATGAACTTCCTTTGATACATTCTCATACCGGACAGTAACGGACTTTATGTGACATCACACAGCTTCATACATCTCAGCATGCCATACAGCTCCTTACAACTCAGCGTGTCTCACAGCACCAATTGCAATCACTAGTCTGTGTTCAGATTTCCACGCTGCAAGCATTACTCTGTGTGCTGTGTCTCGCAGCAGGTCACGCCCCTGTCAGCAGCTGCAGTCTGTGTGTCTCACATCTCTCATGCCTCAGTGATTATTACAATGAACACTATCTCTCACATTTGGGTTTGAGCACAATTTAATGTCAAAAGTTGTTATTAATAATAATACTTATTTTCAGCCTCTAAATATTTATATGGTATAACGATATTATATAACCATATAAAGACTTACTGCCATTACTTATAAAAATCACTCTGAATAAAACAGTCTATGCTGATATAATAGCCTGTACCTCAGTTGTGAAACAAAAATAATTTATTTAGACTCTGCAGTTGTGATTCAAATAACCAAGGAACCTGATAATTACACAAATATTCACCTGTTTCAAATAAACTTAATTACACATTAAACCTTATATAGACTGCTAAAACGGTGACACGCAGAGTATATTGATACATTTTGTTAAACTGGAACCTACCAAAAAATACAGCTATCAAAACATAATAATAGTGGCCAGTATAGAGCTCAAGCATAACATAAATTACAAAGATTTGATCAAAAAAGATAATTATAAAATTTGTTAGAAACTAGAAAATAACTACAATAGTGAGCTATGCTTGTGCCAAGTACAGGCCACCAAATTACATACACAAAAACATGAAGAAGGTATCTGATATGTATAAAGCCTGAAACATTTTACACCCCAAATTAGGTAAGAATAGTTCTAATGGGAAATATACACGCTATTACTATACATATTATTACAATATAGGCATAACTAACAGTTAATACCAAGGACTGTAGAGAAGTTTTCTTACTGTTAACTTATACAAATAAATTGACATCTGTGTCTATATTTAGACCAGCTGGAGATCTGGTATTCATGTGAAATATCCATTTAACCTCATTTTTAATCAAAGCATATTCCCTTTCTCCCCCTCTTTTTGAAAAAAGGGACATGGTCAATGTCCTTAAAAAAAGCCAAAGAAGAGTCCCCCATATGTTCAAATTTGAAGTGGGGGGGCGGAGCCAGCCCTGAGCCTGGGTGGTCGCCTGATGCCATAGCTCCAGCTTTCTTTTGCTAAAACTTATATATTTGACCGTTCGAATCAGTAGCAGCAATCATTACAGAGTGTCTGATAGCCCATAGCTCTCGCTGGAGCAGCCTGAAGATTGTGGGACATATCAATGTAAAACTACTCGATGTGATCTTGATGTGTTGTTTCCCAGGGCCCGTGATGGCAGTCATCTTTTAGCTTCATGAAGGGACTTGCGTAGGAGAGACTGGCCGTTTACAGCACTCCCTGGCAACTATAAACCACTAACTATGATGAAGCAGTGAGCTCTTATGCTAGACACACTTGACAATACTGGTACGGCAGCTTCTTACCACATGGGTCCTGGACCTCCACATCGTTCCGACCACATAACAACAATGGTGAGCGGTGAATGAATAGTAGCCTGCCTGCATCTAAAACAATAGTCTTACAATTAGACTACACTAGCTCAGCAGCCAATTCGACATGGCAATAACCAACCCTCAGCAGAGCGACAACGACCACGATACCACCATGGGGACCTATATGGCACATATAACTACCGTTATATATCTTGACATTCAGAATCATCTCAGGATCTTAGCTGAGGAAGCGGAGACATTGTTTGCACCTAGCTGTATCTTACCCGTGGTGGCTAACTATTTACCATTGAGCAGGAAGCTGCAAGACATGGACTTGCTCTCCCAGATAGGGGGTTCTAAGCAGCTGGGCACCAGATTATACAGCTCTCCCGGAACCGCTCAGCTGATTTAATTGAATACGAGCAGTGACACCCACCCGCTCTCTACTCCAGCCAACATCATAGTTCCCACTGAGAGTAGACCCTTCCGTATCACTAAACCATCAGAATTGGTGGTAGAGGTGTCACATTGCCTTCATAATGCATACCCATCATCGCCAATACCCAAAGCGGATGATAGAAGGTATGATCAGGCAATCAAGTGCTTTGGCATCTTCATGACTTGCGATCTGGAGTACTCCCTGGTTGGAGATATTTTGCAGTGGGTCCAATACACACTGGGATTGGTTAGGTGGTTCTTGCTTCATATTTCTCAAGATGGATGAGACAATATGCAGGGAATATGCTTATGTCGATGCGAAAGTTGGATACAGCTAAAAGACATAGCACACAAGCACTAGTAACATGAATAGTTCTGTGATCACTCAGCATTTAGCACTACAATCTGTTTTTGAAAAAAAAAAATATTTTTTATTTTATTAATACCGCTCCCCTCACCTCACCCACTTGAGATTATTGCCCTATCTAATACTTCTCACAATATAGGTTTCCAATCCCACTAATGACGGCACTAAGCCTGATGTTTTGAGGACCTTGAGCTGTTTCACATTGATAACAGGGGGGCTGACTACATGCTCTCATTATCCTTACATTGATTTCCAGGAGTATATAAATGGGGTGTAGCACGTTCTTCCTCACTTGGGAGTGCATATGTTGTTATAAGCATTAACCTGTTAGATAAACCCCTGTTGCTTATCTTAGGACACCGAAGTTAAGAGGCACGCCATATATATAGTATTAGAGTCCTGACATTATGCACTGGTCCCTAATCTGATACCACATTACATAGTTTATTGCTTATCTTACTGAGTATAGTTTCAAATACCAGAGTTTTACAATAGCTTATACAGTTGTATATGATCTGTGGTTACTCGGATAATTTTTAATTTGTTGTCTCACATGATGTTTAGACCTCAAGTAAGCCATAATGTCTCTTCACATTTATTTATGAATAGCATAAAACACCTTCTTGGTAATACTTTATGTTGAACTACTTCAACCCCACACTGATGTTTTATGGGTCCCTGTATGGATATTTACTACCTTATCAGGGTTGGGTTCTTTACATATAAACTTAGAAGCCCAAGCTAGGTCTGGATGTGGCTGGTTACATGTTTGCATAATGATAAAATTGCTCATGGACATATATCTTCTCGCTGAAGTAAATTGTTTAGCCAGCTCTATATTGCAATAATGCTAATCAATGTTTTGTGCCCATAGTTATTATAATGGTATTTTGTTAGTTATCATACTTTCTATACTATATACATCCATCCACATGAGTATCTGCACATACTGAGGGCCTAGGCTTAACTCCCCACAGTTCTATTATAAGACCTTGCCTCCTATACGCTTATAAGTAATATATAGGGAAATCCTGCACTCCTAAAGTATATGCCGGATCTTAGTCCCAGGAGAGAGGAGTAGAAATATTATTGTATCTTACCCTGCACCGGTCTGTGTTCTATACCACCGTCTTTCGGTTTCTACTTTTGACACAAGGTTATTACACTCATATACCTAGGGTTTACATCACATCCTTTAGATGTTTAGTTCTATATACCTCTCTATGTTAGGGTGATTGTACTGTATATTGCCTATTCTAGATATACTGCATGTATTACACTACGCTAATATATCTATCTCTCACATTACCTCTTCTAGGGATCTATCTTTCATAACATCTGTATGTCACTCTACATTGGGGTGCCGATGCTACACTATCTCTTTTTAGCTATCTAGCTCTCAAGATGCGTGTCTGTAGCATCGCACTAATTTGTCTATATTATATATATCGGTATGTGTATATGTTTTGTATATATATATGTATGCATATCATGCCTTTGTACATTAATGGTTCACTGTTATGAACACAATCTTTGACTTTTTACATGAGCGACCAGAGATGTATAGCCACACCTTTTCTCCTTGGTAATGTCTTTAGGATGACTTTTAGGCTTGATTACCACGCCATGAGTAAATAGTACTAGGAGAGTTATTACATGTGTGCACTGACCAGCATATCCCCAACACTTACTTTCCACCAGGGAGGAGCGTTCTTAATTTTTATAAGCCTTCTCATATACTGTATGTCTGGCTATAATTGACCTGACGGGCTTAATATTAACTAACTTACTATATTGCTGTATATAGGCATATTATACCTACCCACCTTTATATCCTTGCTTATATTGTACTTAAATGCCCTGAGACCCAAAAGTTTTTACTAGTTTAACATACTGGCTGGCCCCGCCCTCCCACCCTCCCCCTCACCTTACTAGGAGCGGCTCTTGCCCACTGAATTTTCCTTCCCCAAAAACCATAATGCCAATCCCTGTCTTGCCATAATTTTACTTGAATAGATAACCTAATCTATATTCTATACCACAATGCGGGGAACATTTTTATTCTTTTCATAATATTATATCAGAAAACTGAATTCTCATTTTAGATAGTCCAAACCCATTGCTGATGCACTAGATAAATGAGTTCAAAATGTCTATTTTACATCGTACCTATTCCTAGTTGACCTCATTATTTCTCCAGTTCTCCAGCCAAATATAGCCCCATCACTTTAATAATGTTTGTCAATGTTTATCACTCTTTATTTTCACAAATGTATTGTAGCTAGGCATGACCTGTAATAGTGAACTTGGCAATATCTCTGTTATAGCTCTGTATGCCTCTTATTTGTCATTGTTTGGGGATATATCCCTTATGTTACACTTGTTTATGACTTCAATAAAAAATTGATTTAAAAAAAAATAAAAAAATTTGAAGTGGGTAGCCACAGATGTGAAAACATCTGGGTGCTCTAAGGCACGTTCTCTCAGTCGTCTTTTGGTTTTAGCCAAATATTGAATATTGCAGCCCTTGCATGTTATGAGATACACTACATGCATTGAGTTGCAAGTTAAACTGTATCTTATTTTGTATTCCTTTCCAGTATTCTGAGAAGAAAATGTATCTCCTTCAGTAACATGACTGCAAGTTTTGCAACGGGTACCCCTACATTTTTAGAAACCTACTCTTGGTTGTAACCACGTGTGAAATCTCACTTCAGGCAAATATGAGGGAGCTACATAATTTTGTATACTTATTGCTTTTACATAGTAACATAGTAACATAGTAGATAAGGTTGAAAAAAAGACTGAAGTCCATCGAGTTCAACCTATACAAATCTAAAATACTTACAAAAAGCTCCAGTTAAGATTAAATAACCCCATTAAAATGTGACCCATTTAATACTAGCAATCATATCCATGAATTTTGTTTGTATACAGAAACTTATCCAGACTATTTTTAAATGTATCTATGGTATTGGCATTCACTACCTCCTTTGGTAATGAGTTCCACAATTTTATTGCTCTCACAGTGAAAAAACGTTTCCGTTGCAGGAGATTAAATCTCCTTTCCTCCAACCTTAAATTATGACCTCTTGTCAGAAACAATTTTCTTGGAATAAACAGAGCTTCTGCCATCTCTGTATATGGGCCTTGAATATATTTATATAAAGTAATCATGTCACCTCTCAAGCGCCTTTTTTCTAAAGAAAACAGACCCAGTTTGGCTAGCCTCTCCTCATAGGTTAATTTCTCCAATCCCCTTATTAGCTTTGTGGCCCTTCTCTGAACTTTTTCTAGTTCTGCAATATCTTTTTTAGCAATTGGTCCCCAGAACTGCACTCCAAACTCAAGGTGAGGTCTTACCAGGGCTTTATATAATGACAGAATTATGCTTTCCTCCCTTGAATCAATACCTCTTTTAATACATGCTAGTATCTTATTAGCCTTTGAAGCCGCTGCCCTGCATTGTGCACCCATCTTTAGCTTGTTATCTATTACTACTCCCAAATCCCTTTCCTCCTGTGTTTGGCTAAGTCTTGTCCCATTTAAAAAATACGTAGCCTGCTTATTTTTACTTCCAAAATGTAGAACCTTGCATTTTTCCGTATTAAATCTCATTTTCCATTCACTTGCCCATAGTTCTAATTTTAGCAAATCCCTTTGTAAAGACAGTTCGTCCTGCTCTGACCTTATGACCTTACTTAACTTAGTATCATCTGCAAAAATAGAGATGTCGCTATTTAATCCTTGCTCCAAGTCATTTATAAAAATATTAAAAAGAACAGGGCCCAGTACTGATCCCTGGGGGACGCCACTGATTACCTTTGTCCAATCTGAGTATGATCCATTTACTACTACTCGTTGCTCCCTATCTTTTATCCAGTTATTTATCCATGAGCTAACATTTTCAGCTATTCCCAGTCCCTTAATTTTGTGCATTAATCTCTCATGTGGCACTGTATCAAATGCCTTTGCAAAATCTAAGTATATCACATCCACTGATTCCCCTTTATCTATATTTTGACTTACTTCCTCGTAGAATCTAATTAGATTAGTTTGACATGATCTATTTCTCCTAAAGCCATGCTGATTAGAACTCATAATCTTGTTTACACGAATATGCTCATCAATATAATCCCTTATAATCCCTTCAAATATCTTCCCCACTATTGATGTCAGACTAACTGGTCTATAGCTTCCTGGATCATCCCTGCTTCCCTTTTTGAAGAGTGGCACCACATCAGCTTTACGCCAATCCTGGGGTACCATGCCTGAGGATAATGAGTCTTGAAAAATTAAGAGTAAAGGTTTGTCTATAACAGTGCTAAGTTCCCTTAACACCCTTGGGTGTATTCCATCTGGGCCTGGAGTTTTATTTACCTTAATATTTTCCAGTTTTTTTCCTGATATCCTCTAAACAAAACCCAGTTAGTGGTATGGACTGGCATGTTCTATTATGTTCAAAAGTATCATTCAATGGTTCTGCTCTTGTGTATACTGAAGAAAAAAACTGGTTTAGTACCTCAGCCTTCTCCCTGTCATTATTTATCATGCTACCCTCCACACATTTTAATGTACCTATATTATCCTTCTTAGATTTTTTGCTATTTATGTACTTAAAGAACCTTTTAGGGTTAGACTTAGAATCCTTAGCAATTAATTTTTCATTTTCAATTTTGGCTAATTTGATTGCTTTTTTGCATGCTTTGTTACATTCCTTATAAATATTGTATGCTGAGTCTGTACTATTTTCTTTTAATAATTTAAATGCCCTACGTTTTTTCCTAATTTCTCTTAACACATTTTTATTTAGCCATAATGGCTTTGTTTTTTATTTTTACTTTTATAACCATATGGTATGTGTTGATATGTATATTTATTTAACACATTTTAAATATTATCCATTTATTCTCTGTATTTTTATTAGAAAATACATTGTCCCAATTTATATTATTTAATGATTTCCTTAAATCGTTGAATTTTGCTTTCTTGAAATTAAAAGTCTTAGTTAAGCCTTTAAAACACTGCATTTGAAAATAGATTTCAAATGTGACCATGTTATGATCACTGTTACCCAAATGTTCTTTAACTTCTATGTTTGATATTATATCTGTATTGTTTGATAGCACTAAATCCAATATAGCTTTACTCCTAGTTGGCTCCTCTATTAATTGTGACAAGAAGTTATCCCTGAGAACATTTAAAAATCTATCCCCCTTAGCTGAATTACTAGTTTCATTGGCCCAGTTTATATCAGGGTATTTAAAATCTCCCATAATTACAGCACTGTTATTAGCAGCCTTACCTATTTGGATAAGTAGTTGAGTTTCCTCCGGGTCACTAATGTTGGGAGGCTTGTAGCATGTTCCTAGTAATATTTTTTTAGGATTTTTCCCCCCACTCTTTATTTCAACCCACAGGGTCTCTACATTGTCACTTGTATCATAAATATCTTCCCTTATTGTAGGTTTAAGGTTAGGTTTAATATACATGCAGATTCCTCCACCCCTTTTATTATTCCTGTCCCTCCTAAATAATGTATACCCCTCTAAGTTAACTGCCCAGTCATGTGTATCATCCCACCAAGTTTCAGTTATACTGATAACATCATAGTCCTCTTCTGCAACTAAGAGCATCAGCTCCCCCATTTTACCTGTCATGCTTCTTGCATTTGTTGTCATACATTTAATTTTCATGTGCTTTCTGCTGCTACTCGGTGTGCTTTCCTCTATATTTTCTAATGTGACATTTCTTAAGTCATCCCTTCCTTGAGATATTAAGGGATTGTCATATTCACAGACTGATCTCTCTGTTCTATTTTGTTCTAACTGACCCTCCCCCCCTTTGCCTAGTTTAAAAGGTTCTCTAAACGTGCTACCATCCTTTCCCCCAACACACCTGCACCCATGTCATTCAGGTGCAATCCATCCTTACTGTACAAATTGTACCCTAGTGAAAAATCAGCCCAGTGTTCTAAAAAGTCAAACCCCTCATTGTTACACCATGTCTTTAGCCATGAATTAACAGACCTTAACTCCTTCTGCCTTACTGAATTAGCACACGGCACTGGTAATATCTCAGAAAATATTACTTTGGAGGTCCTTGCTTTAAGCTTGCTACCTAACTCCCTGAAGTCATTTTTTAGGACTCTCCATCTCCCACCGATTCCTTCATTAGTACCAATATGCACCATGACTGCAGGATCAGACCCACACTCCTCTAACAATCTATCAATACGCTCCACAATATGCCTAACACGAGCCCCTGGAAGACAGCAAACTGTTCTATGTAAAGGGTCTGGATGACAAATTACCCTATCAACCTTCCTAATAATAGAGTCTCCTACCACCAACATCTGCCTCTGGCCCTGACTTGTATGCCCCTCTTCCATGACTGAAGGACTGCCCACCATAGTATGCTCCTCTTCCACAGCTAAAGGACTGTTCACTATAATAGGCAACACAGCCCTCTCTGACACTGCCACCCCTGAACTGATATCCCCAACATCTTCACTTAATCTGGCAAATCTATTGGGGTGTACCAGCTCAGAACTGGCCTGTCTCTTCCGCTTACCTTTACTTCGCCCTCTGACTGTGACCCAGCTACATCCTGGAGTCTCCTCATCTGAATCCTCCCCATTCCCACTGCTGGACCCATTAACAACCAGCTCAGTCCTATCCATTTCCCTTTCAAGTGTCTGAATTTCATGTAGTGTTGCAATTCGTTCCTCCAGATCCCCAATACGAGTTTCTAAAGAGACAATATGCTCACACTTGCCACAAACATATAATCCCAGAAGCGGCTGCTCCAGTGATGCAAACATGTGGCAAGCTGTACACTGAATGAGATTCTCACACATTCTTAATAAAAGGTTTAACTTAAAAGTATAAAATATATTTCCCCTTGGTTACCCCAAAACCTTGTTTGCCTAACTACCTTGGTTAGCTAACTATAATACTTAAACAGACAATCTTACTTTAACAGAGAATCAATACAGCAACCCTTAAAGAGCAAGCTCCCAGAGTAAATGTGCTAAATTTATAATCTAGCTAGGCCCAAACAGCTGAAAAAAAATCCCACCCCTAATTACCCACACAGGAAACAAGAAAAAAAAAAAAAAATATTTAGATACAAACCAACAGTTATTTTGTTTTATAAAATGCAACCCTTGCAAAGCAAAATATTTATGAATTAGCTTTGTTAGCTAACTATAATACTTAAACAGACAATCTTACTTTAACAGAGAATCAATACAGCAACCCTTAAAGAGCAAGCTTTATTATTTTACACCCCCCCCCCTCAATAACCATTTCTAATACTGGATCAGTCTGCAAAATAGGTAGGCATTCATGTATAATATCACAAATTTGTCTGAATTCGAGACTATAAAGGGTACTAAAATGACTAAATGACTTTACCAGAGATGTCAGCTGCAGCTTTACGTTTAGTATCCTCGTTGTACATAAGCAATGATTCACGTGGAATCTTGTCTACAATGTTCCTTGTGTTAGTAAGTAATTTGTCACCATACCCTCTGTTACGGAGTCTATTATATAAGTCCTGACTTTGTTTCTGATATAAAGTCTCATTACAACAGATATGTCTCGTTCTAATGAATTGACCTTTAGGAATAGCCTTAAGTACATGATTAGGGTGACAGGATCTGTAATTAAGTATGGTGTTCCCACCAGTAGGTTTCCTATAGAGGTTGGTGACAATTTTGTCTTCCTCTATCATAAATTCAATATCTAAAAATACAATCCTATTAGGCTACACTATCTCTTTTTAGCTATCTAGCTCTCAAGATGCGTGTCTGTAGCATCGCACTAATTTGCCTATATTTTATATATCGGTATGTGTATATGTTTTGTATATATATATATGTATGCATATCATGCCTTTGTACAATAATGGTTCACTGTTATGAACACAATCTTTGACTTTTTACATGAGCGACCAGAAATGTATAGCCACACCTTTTCTCCTTGGTAATGTCTTTAGGATGACCTTTAGGCTTGATTACCACGCCATGAGTAAATAGTACTAGGAGAGTTATTACATGTGTGCACTGACCAGCATATCCCCAACACTTACTTTCCACCAGGGAGGAGCGTTCTTAATTTTTATAAGCCTTCTCATATACTGTATGTCTGGCTATAATTGACCTGACGGGCTTAATATTAACTAACTTACTATATTGCTGTATATAGGCATATTATACCTACCCACCTTTATATCCTTGCTTATATTGTACTTAAATGCCCTGAGACCCAAAAGTTTTTACTAGTTTAACATACTGGCTGGCCCCGCCCTCCCACCCTCCCCCTCACCTTACTAGGAGCGGCTCTTGCCCACTGAATTTTCCTTCCCCAAAAACCATAATGCCAATCCCTGTCTTGCCATAATTTTACTTGAATAGATAACCTAATCTATATTCTATACCACAATGCGGGGAACATTTTTATTCTTTTCATAATATTATATCAGAAAACTGAATTCTCATTTTAGATAGTCCAAACCCATTGCTGATGCACTAGATAAATGAGTTCAAAATGTCTATTTTACATCGTACCTATTCCTAGTTGACCTCATTATTTCTCCAGTTCTCCAGCCAAATATAGCCCCATCACTTTAATAATGTTTGTCAATGTTTATCACTCTTTATTTTCACAAATGTATTGTAGCTAGGCATGACCTGTAATAGTCAACTTGGCAATATCTCTGTTATAGCTCTGTATGCCTCTTATTTGTCATTGTTTGGGGATATATCCCTTATGTTACACTTGTTTATGACTTCAATAAAAAATTGATTTAAAAAAAAATAAAAAATTTAAAGTGGGTAGCCACAGATGTGAAAACATCTGGGTGCTCTAAGGCACGTTCTCTCAGTCGTCTTTTGGTTTTAGCCAAATATTGAATATTGCAGCCCTTGCATGTTATGAGATACACTACATGCATTGAGTTGCAAGTTAAACTGTATCTTATTTTGTATTCCTTTCCAGTATTCTGAGAAGAAAATGTATCTCCTTCAGTAACATGACTGCAAGTTTTGCAACGGGTACCCCTACATTTTTAGAAACCTACTCTTGGTTGTAACCACGTGTGAAATCTCACTTCAGGCAAATATGAGGGAGCTACATAATTTTGTATACTTATTGCTTTTCTGGACATGAATTTTACACCCCCCCCCCCCTCAATAACCATTTCTAATACTGGATCAGTCTGCAAAATAGGTAGGCATTCATGTATAATATCACAAATTTGTCTGAATTCGAGACTATAAAGGGTACTAAAATGACTAAATGACTTTACCAGAGATGTCAGCTGCAGCGTTACATTTAGTATCCTTGTTGTACATAAGCAATGATTCACGTGGAATCTTGTCTACAATGTTCCTTGTGTTAGTAAGTAATTTGTCACCATACCCTCTGTTACGGAGTCTATTATATAAGTCCTGACTTTGTTTCTGATATAAAGTCTCATTACAACAGATATGTCTCGTTCTAATGAATTGACCTTTAGGAATAGCCTTAAGTACATGATTAGGGTGACAGGATCTGTAATTAAGTATGGTGTTCCCACCAGTAGGTTTCCTATAGAGGTTGGTGACAATTTTGTCTTCCTCTATCATAAATTCAATATCTAAAAATACAATCCTATTAGGGTCCTGACAGCTGACAAAACCCAAATTGTATTCATTGCAGTTCAAATAATCAAAGAAAGACAGCACTGACTGCTCACCTCATCCCAAACCAGTAAGAGGTTGTCGATATTTCAACCAAAATAAATAATATGATCCCGAAAAGGGTTACTATCTGCATAGGCGTGGAGCAGCTCCCACCATCCCATATAGAGATTGGCATAGGAGGGGGTGAATTTCGCCCCCATAGCTGTTCCACGTCTCTGCAGATAATAAGACCCTTCAAACAAAAAAATAATGATGTGTTAACAAAAATTCCATTGTAAGTACAATAAAATGTTTGAGATCTTCTGTGTAACTGGACATTCTATCCAGAATGTTGGAGATAGTTTTAAGCCCCATATGTGAGGGATGGAGGTGTACAGTGAGGCAACATCCACTGTGACAAATCTGTAGGAGGATTTCCACTGTATAGCCTGTAAAGAGCATAACACCTGTGTGGAGTCCTTTATATAACTAGTGAGATCCCCCACTAGTGGTTGTAAAAACACATCAATCAACTCAGAGAGGTGGGCTCCATAAGTGAACAGACCCCGGAGATGATGGGCATGCCTGGGGGAAGAGTCTCATACTTGTTCAGCTTTGGGAGAAAATAAAAAATGGGTACATTGGGTTTTTGTACAAGATAGATATGTGCGTTTCGTTTAGTTCCGAATTTAAATTCGGACGAATTTGTCAAATTCGGAGATTCGGATCGATTTGAATTTCCGAATTACCGTAGCACTAATCCAAATTAGTTTGTATTTATTCGTAACATTCGGGTGGCCATGGATTAATAATAATTACACTAGTATTGTACTGTATATTAGGTTATATCACTCTGCTATGGGTTACACCTAATATTACAGTGCATAATACTAGTCTCATACACAGCACATCCCCCCTAACACATACCGAACTTCCGAATTTACGAATCGAATCCGAACCGAATACATCCGAATACATCCAAATTTATTAGAATCCGAATGAATCCGAACAAGTCCGAAACAAATGCATTCGAATGTATCCGAATTCGAATCGATCCGAAAACGAAATTCGAAAACATCCGAATCGATCCGAAACTAACCGAAACAAATTTTTTCGCCACGCACAAATCTAGTACAAGATATTGGTCCATTTTTGAGACTGTTACAAGACCTATCTGTTTACCTAAATGTAAAATTTTTGCAAATATCTGTCTGAATTTGGTTGTAGGATTAGCATCCAACTTTAGATATACATCTCAATCTCTAAGTTGCTGTCTAGCCTCAAATATATAGTACTCCCTATCCATGACGACAGCATTGCCGCCTTTTTCAGACGCTTTGATCACTATATTTAAATTATCTTTTAAAGATTTGAGAGCTTTAAAATGGTTCCCACTAAGATTATTCTTAAACTTGTTTGATTGGCTAGTTAGCAGTTTGTTTTCTACCCTGTCATCTAGGGACTTCAATTTCTGTTCAATAGTTCTTTGGAACATGTCTATGTTCTTCCCTCTAGTATGCACAGGGTAGAAGGTACTTCTGCTCTTAATTTTTACATTGGGACAGTCAGTATCTTGTAGAGGTCCCTCCCTCCTATTACCATCCATTAACAATACTAGTTCATTAAGCATGCATTGAGCTCAAAAATCCAATTTATCTTTACTTGTACCTAAGTCACTTTTCAAGTCCCCACCATCCTCAACCTCCTCGATGCCAATGCTCTCAGTAACCTTAGCACTACTCCCCAGAACTCACCACCTGCCAGAGATAAGGTGGACAAGCATTACCTCTGGCCTCTGCACTAGGTGCAGCCTTCCTAAACCTATCCATTTTAAATGTAACAGTGCATCAGTGTGGTGCTGAGGCGATATTATGGCACCTAAGCCCTAACTGCCTAAGGATCTTCACCACTGAAGAAGTTAATTAATGGTGTGAACCAAAAAACTGCCTCCCAATTCAGCAAGCACTCCCACCACAACATCACATCAACCAGAAGAGAAAAGAACTCCAAGAGTGTGAGATTCTTTACTAAGACTGCACTGTGCCATTTAGGAGGCCAAGCCATTACGTGCTAGGTACCATCAAAGTAAGCTCCAAGACCTGAGCTACTTGCAGTATCTGTAAGTGTAAGGCCACAAAGGCATACTTAATATTTTACAACAGGCACCTGTATTCCCTCACAACCTTGTCTATCTCAGTCCTCAGAAATACTAGCCAAGCAGAAGGGCCCTCTATTTTCTTATTATCTAAGGGCACCCAACACCTAACTATTATAGTTTGAATAACTTTTTTTTTTTTTTTTTTTTTTTTTGAGGCATAAAGAAAATACAATTGAAAGCATCATTTGCTTCAGGAACAGAATAATAACCATAGTCAAGAAAAATAAAAAAATACACAATACCATGACCGCTATGTACTGTATACATCAGTGAGTACATCATAATCATAACAGTCAAGCGGCAAGTCGCAAAGATTAGATTATAAACAAAAATAACAAATGCTAGGTGACTGAGCCCCATTTTTTTCTTAATTGTATAGAGAAGTTCCCCTTATAATTGCATAAAGTGTAACACATATTACCCCAGTTAAACTCTAGCAGCCTCTCTTGGACTGCTGAAACTATAGAGAGGAAGATATCTGGGGGCATGTAGGGGAAAAAGATAAAAGAGCCACTTTTGGACCCACAGGACAATATTTGGACAAGTTAGTTGAAAATTATTATAGAAGGGAAAGAGAAAGATAACAAAATGAACCACTTTTGAACCTTAAATGGCAACTACTAGCTCCTGGTACAGATATTTGTATGCGAATGGCTGTTCGGACTTGATATTAACTATATTTCAGGGCAAACGGACTCTATCGGGCATGTTTAGTTCTATAGGCCCATGGACTAATAGGGCTGTATAACTCAGCTGTGATATACTGAAGGGTTATTGACTAGGTGGGCAGGGGATATAAGCCAGAATCCAGTGTCATAGATAAGTGATGCACTATCCTCATTAGTAAACTAGCTGGCTACCATATCTAGAGCAAGTTAATCTGGATAATATATTTACATTCACATATGCATTGGGAAATAGTAAGTCTGGAATAGACGGGTATATAAAATTTACTGTGAGGGTACGCATAGCAGGGGTCTTTGGAGTTGGAGAGAAGAATAATGTAAAGAAGACTCTCTGCAATATTCCACAGCTTAGCAGATGCATATGGAGATATGTGAATATAACGGCAAATAGTGACCCATCACATAAAAACTGCACTCAAAAAGCATTAGCATAAATGGATATGACAGTTACCACACACTGAGAAGCACTATAACCAATTTACACACGACATGTACCTCAAGTAAATAAAAGTTATGGCACTCATGAGTCAGTGGGCCCAGCTGGATGTCCAATAGTTATGGGGCAGTTCATCTAGGGGAGGGAGCACCAATAGCGCCCACCAACAGCTTTGGTTTAAGGTTTTGCAAACATTTCTCAAGTGAGATTATATATAATACTGCAGTGTCTTAGTAAGTAATGACCCCTCAGCCTATACATTCTCCATCTGGACAAGTGCAAAAAAAACACAATAGGGATAGGTAAATGTTGATTAAAACTGATGGCTTCTGCCAATTTCTCCTATCCAATGCCGGTGCGTAAAGCACGTACTGCACCTCGGGTGCCCGAAAAACAAAGAATGTACCTGGGGACTGACAGCACTCCGCTGTGTAACGTACAACTCCCACATCTGCAAGGAAGACAGATCCAGCAACCATACGAACCTCCAGGCGATGGCTGCAGACCGAACACTGCCCTCTTCATCTTGCGTCTGTTCTGGGCTGTCGGATTGGGAGAGTTCCTCCGGATAGGCCATACTGTAGAGATTTCTCTGGCTATTAGCCGATGTCGCACCTCTCTGTGTGTGAGCCGGTAAGGGATTCGTTCTCCAGCAGTCAGGGGTACCAGAGTACTTGGTGGCGGCCCGGCGCCATCTTGTGTGGGGAGAAACCCAGCAAGCACGGACCCGCTCTCTGCAGGTGTCCCACTGTAGGGGCCAGAGTTGCTTCCCTTTAAGGGATGTGACTGAAGGTCCGGATAGCCGCTTGTAGTCGGTGGAGTGTTCTGAAGAGCCAGGTGTGCTCCCAGCTCTCCGACATCCACCTCCTCACTGTCAGTGGAATCGGGGGCCGCCTTAGGCCCAATTGTGGGTAAGCTGCATGCTTTAACTACCTCCATGTCTTCGTAGTCGCCCTTCGGCATGTCACTAAGACTGTTGCTTAGTTGTGAACTGGGCAGGCTTAAATCAACCCACCGCTTGGAGAGTCCATGATCCCTAACCCCTTCTGCCACTGTTAGGTCAGGTTCAGCAATAGGGTTATTTCTCTCTAATGCCCATGCCGCCTTCATCTTCTTCGTTAGCTGCAGAAAGTGTTCACTTAAGAGATTGCATATCTCTTCAATTAGAAGTGCCGCATCAGATTCCATGTTGCTAGAGTTGGCAGTGTCTTTGCACTGCATACCCGGCTTGCAAGATACCGGGGGGGGTGTTGAGAGCCTCTCACTCCAGTGACTGCCTTAGGCCTCAACGTTCTGGATCGGTTGCTCAGTGTGGTAGTCCCAATATTTTAATATCAATCGAATCAGCTTGATGAGTAGGTTGTAAATATCAGGGTGAGGTAGTTGGATGGTCTAGAAGGCAAACTGTTGATGCTTCACTCAGAGCAACCGATATTGCTTCCATTCAAGGTGCTGCCCAGAGACACGCCCCCAGTTTGAATAACTTTTAGCAAATTATCACACTCACCAGACTCTTCGACACCCTTGGACCTAAGCGCTCTCTTTCTTTGGGACTAACTATGCCTAGTAGTAAAATTACACAAGTTTGTAAAGGAAGAAAAGAAAAAATTACCCAATATTCTACTTAAGAACCTCCATATTAATTTTTTTCCTTGGGGAAATGTATAGGCTGAACATAAATTATGCATGAAAGGCTAAGATATCACTATCCCTCTGATTGGAATGTGGAACCCGTATAAAAGTCTGCCGCCTCATGCTCGGAGTATTCTCTAAGGACATTGCTGCATGATTCATTCAAGTGTGGGCCCTTTCACAACAAAAGTCTGATGAAATTGCTGCCATATATACAAGCCGGAAAAGGAACTGCTTTGCTTGGAAGCACCAACATTCCCTTCACCCCCTATCACTAAAATACAGATTCTGTGGTCCCTGTCCTGAAGATTTCATTTGTGTGTGTGTGCAATCCCCTCTATAAGCACCTGGCTTTTACCAGCTTTGTCTATCTCAATTATAGCTAAATGGAGCATTGGATTGGCCTCTAATCTCCTCCTAAAGTCTGATGCATCTGGCATGGATGTTGTTAATGGCATTCTTGATTTAAGGCATGTTGATGATGTGGATCCGAGTAAAAAAATGAGTACTTTAAAGAAATGCACCCACTCTTCATAACTTTCTGGGCTCATCTCATCTTTCCTTAATTTTTCTAGCTACCCTTTGCGTGTGTGCGTGCGTGCGTCCGTGCAGGGAGTCTACAATGCAAGGGTAAGTATCAGAGGTGTTAGCTATTAGTGCTGAGGAAGACCTATTATGGCCTACATTTCTTGATGCCATGACCAATGGGGCTATTGTGCTATTGTTCGTTCTCAGGTTGAGCGCTTCTCTCTTTTTATGTATGCAAATTATGACACAGGGAAGTCTCCCTAAGTGTAATGCGGGAATCCAGACGTGGACCCATTGCTCAGTGTGCCTAGAGGGATATGGCTGTACCTCACTGACGAGGCCCACAATAGGCCAAAACATACGTCTGGGGTTTTGTTGTTTCTCTCCTTCAGAGTGGGATTGCCTGGTATTTCGGGGCTGGACTGTACTGTGAAGTCAGGATCAGACTGATATGCTTCAGGAAAGTTCTTCTCTGTGAAAGGCACATGTTGAGCAAAATAGGCTGCTTCTTGGGTGGTAACTAGCCATAGAACAAGCTATTATGCTATTGTTCGTTCTCAGGTTGAGTGCTTCTCTCTTTTTATGTATCCACAAAATGTGGCCTGTTAGGGAGGCCTGAGGAAGTGCTCTACAGAGACTGGAAAGCAAATTCTGTAACCTATATATCACTCAAATGTTGCAATTTGTCTAAACTAAGCTACATACTAGACAGTAATTGCTTAGTGCAGTAGACACACTCAATTACAGGTTTTTTTATGTAGATCGTTTGCAGTTCAGTATTAATTGCTTATATGAAATATGCATATATAAAAAATACTTTAATGTCCCTTTAATCTGTTGAAAAAACATTGTGATTTCTTTTGAATGGCATAACTTGGTTGTTTGTATGGTTTATCATAATATAAAGGGATGGGTTTTATAGCCATGTCTATTATTTTATTAATTTTAGCAATCACCAAAAGGGGCACAATTTATCGCAATTCCACCATACGTTTCACATATTTAACGTGCCTAAACAATCTCTCCAACATTTATTATTTGTTGATAAAAAGATATATTTGAGTTTATGAGGGGTCATGTACCAGCACATCAGAATTGTAATGGTGGTTTCTAGGGCGTGTGACAAATGTGTATATTTAGCAATGGTGGCAAATCTAAATTTCCAGAAAGCAAAGCAGTGGATGTCTTTGTTTCCAATTCTTTATTTCAACCCTTAACATAAATTGGCAAATTAGGTAGATTAGATTTAAGGAAGTATTTATAAAGAATTGAGATTGTCCCTATTTGAGAAATATCATTAAATTGACAGTCTACTTCAGACTTTGTATTGTTTAAAAAGATAGATAATCCCTTTATTACCCATTCCCCAGTTTTGCATAACCAACACAGTTATATTAATATTTTCAACCTCTGTGATAACCTTGTATCTAAACCTCTGCAGACGGCCCCTAATCTCATTATTTTTGACAGACTTGCATTTTAGTTAATCAGTGCTGACTCATAAATAACTCCATGGGGAGAGCACAATGTTATATATGGCCTATATGAACTAGTGCTGTCTAGCTGTGAGGCTACCTTGGTGTTGCTCTCAGTGAAAAATACCAAGAGAACAAATCAAATTTTATTATAAAAGTAAATTGGAATGTTGTTTAAAATTGCATGCCCTATCTGAATTAGGAAAGTTTAATTTTGACAAGACTGTTCGTTTAATGCATGTTTTTTCATGATGGATCTCTTCAATTCAATTCAGTATGAAGTGACGCATCTGGTGGTAAAAAAGCCAGCTTTCTATGTGTGACTTAGGTCTGATTGTTCCACTATCTAGTAAGGAATTTAAGGGAATAAACTACATCAATTTTCTCTAGGAATTATTATCAAAAGTGTATCACCAGATTTCGCTTTTTCTCAGATAACATGTTTCTTTTTGTTAAAGACCCCAATAAATATATACCATTAATATTTCCTACTATTAAAGAATTTGGTGAATTTTCTGGATACAAAATTAATTAACCCTTTGAGTGCTAAGCACTTTCCCACCTGGGTGCTAAGATTTTTTAATGTTTTTTTTTTTTTTTTTATGTTTTGAACAATTTTTTTTTATACTTTTTGTTTATTTTTTTCAGACCCCCAAGACTTACACCGTGGGAAAGGTTAGGCGATTACCTTTCAAATGGTGGGTCTTGGGGGTCTGTAGCTGCTTAGATGCCTGAGATACAGGCTTCTAAGCAGCATGCCCTCTGCTCCTATACTTAACATTGTTAAGTATAAATAAAGTTGCACGGTGACGTCATCACGTTATTGCGCGTGACACCACCACGCAAAACAGGAAACCCCAGCAATGTCCGTCACTCTACAGGCACGATCGGCGGGGTAGGAGCGGGTGGGAGCCCCCAGATCTCCCTCAAGGTGGGAGAGTGCTAGTGACGGCTTTGAGCCATCGTTAGCACCAGAGTGGGAAACTCTGTGACGACTCAAAGCCGTTGTTAGCACTCAAGGGGTTAAACAAAATCTGAAATACTTTGGATAAGAAAATGAGGGGGAAATAGAAATGTCTGTTAAAGACCCTTTTATAGAAGTAACTAATTTTTTAACCTATTTGGGAATTTCCAAAAATCCAAATCACTGATACAATTTGAATTTTAAACCAACAGATTCTATCCAACAGATAGAACTCAGCCTGAAGAAAAATTTAAAAATCTTCTCTTATCTTTATCTAGAAAGATACACTTATTCCAAATTATGTTTTTTTTTTATAAATTACTTTATCCTATTAACATGTTACCTTTTTGATAAACAAAGTTGATATTGGGAGAATAACAATTATGTTTTTTATGCCCTGGTGAAAAAACACATATTAGACTTGATAAACTGACTCTACGGTATGATTTAAAAAAAAAAAAAAAAAAAAAAATATATATATATATATATATAATGTATATATATATATATATATATATATATATATATATATATATATATATATATATATATACACATATATTATAGATGTGCATCCCAAAAAGTTTCAGTTTGTCTGAAATTTTCATAACAAATAATTGGGAACATTTATTTCCTTGAATATTCGTTGGCTTCTCTATTCGGTATTCGTTTTGATTAAGCGAATAACAAGTTTTAGTTAAACATTCACAGTAACACCAATGTAAAGCCAGTCAGTGTGGAAAAAGATTAATACAATTGGGATTACTCTAAATCGTTTTTCCTCCCACTTTATGAAAATCCTAAATTTCTTCCTGGTATTAAAAAATCAATGTTTTACCGGAAGAATTTTGTCTCTAAAAATATTAAAGATATGGTGTTACAACAAATAATCAAAGGACAATTTGATACTCTAGGATATAGAGTACTGTATTTAGAATGTGTAGCTTTATTGTATAGTGGGAAATATATATAAAACAGATAGAACCAGCTATACAAAGACAAATACTTTCCCCTTTTGCTAAATTTGATTTTATGGAACACCAATCAAATTTCAATGAGTGGGTTATGATCTTTAGTTTTTGTCAGTTATCTTTATCTAAGAACAGTGACATGTGTCCTCATCAAATTCTAGATTTCTGATTTGGTTTTGTAACGTCTATGTAAGAAATTGTTGAGGCATTATTCTGGATATGTTTTATATATGGCTGCATTGTGCTTAATCATAGTACATTTTTATGTAATTTTCTTTTTGAGATCTGCAACATATGTAATTGTTTTAATTTTTAATAAAAGAAAAGATAAACAATATTCTAGGTAACTAAGTGCTTGTTAAAGTCTTAACATCCGTTACATATGTATATCACAGATAGGCTCAAATTGTTTAGTCATTTGACTATTCCCTAAGTAGCAGTTAAAATGGCTCATAAGAAATCTACATCTCTGTTTTATGTGGTATCGGTTAAATATGTTTTCCTACAGTGATATCTCTTAAATATTTATAAATGTCAATATTTATAAATATCAAGAGATTAAGAAAATATATGATTTCTGGATATGTCTAGATTATGAAATTGAATGCTGTCATATAAAGACACTTAAATAATATTTCAATATAAATGTAAATGAGATAATGACTAGTAAGGAAATATGTTTGATGGAATATTTAAGGTATTCTGTAATATGGTATTGATTAGAATTGCAAATCATGGTATGATTGAAGTACAGGAGAAAAATGAGCTTGTATATTTACCTTTTAAAATGAAAATTAGATTCTGTACACTGCTATATGGTAAAAAAAAAAAAAGAAAACACAAAAATTAACAAACAGGTGTTTTGCTGTCTCTGATTTTTTTATTATTAATAAAATAATAAACGAATAGCTTCCAGCTTTGCTGTCCAGTTCCTACTGAGCATGTGCAACAATTCACTGAATATATGCACATGCATTTTGCACATGATGCAAGGGGAAGAAAAATGTAACTAATCTTAATATTTGTAAAAAAAAAAAAAAATCTACTCATTTGAAATTCAAACCAATGCTTTTGCATTGTCTTTTTTATTATACTTTTTAATGAGGATTTTGTCAAAACAATGAAAGCTCAAGTTTATAACAAAAGCACACAACATACCTGAGAGTCATAGCTAAAACATTCAATATAATTATCCTCCTTTTTGTCCCAATAGTTGCTCGGCAAGGCCACTTATAGACCTTTAATATTGTATTTGTAAGCATAGGGGTTATGGGAAATCTCACATAGCTTATTTCTTATAAATAAATATAGATATTACATGTTATTATAGTATCTGCAGTATCATTATGGCCATCTAGTGATCATGATAAGTTTAAAAACTGTGGCTACAGACTAAGGACAATTTATAGGGTTAGATTACGAGTAGCGGTAACTGTAGCTCGGAAGCAATATAGTTTTTCTGGCTTTTTGCACGCAACACTTGACGGTAAACGCATTCACTTGAGTTCAATAAAAGGGTAGGGAAAGAAAATAAAGTTGCATAAAACACAACATAAATACATAAAAAATTCAAGTTATATACATACATATATACACACAGGAGCGTATTATGGCCTAGGCCAACAAGGCCGGTGCCTAGGGCAGCAGATTTGGGATCTGCCCTATCCTCTCTCTAAAAGCCAGCACACAGTACAGTGAGCGATAAAGTGCAGGCTTTTACAGAGAGGCAGTGCTCATTTGAACGGTTGCTTCATTTAGAGTCACTAGCATTTTTGCAGTGGAAGCGTTCTTGGTGAGAAACTATCCCGGGGATATGCTTATAAGGTGAGGCTGGAGGAGAAGACCTTGTGCTGATATGCTGCTTCCCCTTGACAGCTGTGGTGGGTCTGTAAGCGCAGTGCTTATTGCAGGTCTTAGTAACTAACAGACTGGATGCGTCTGTGCACTGCTTGGATCAGCTTGTGATGTCTAATCATAAACTCTCAGTGCTAATGTATGTTAGCTACTAATAGCTAGCTTACTCTGCATTCATGAACACACTGAGTAAATAGTAAACGGACACTTAAAAAGTTTCATTACTTGAATGATGGCAATTACTGTATGTTATTGCATGTCAAGTGCAGTGTTTGTTTCAAAGTGTATTCTTCCTTCCCTCCTTTCCTCTCTCCCTTCTTTCCCTTTCTCCCTTCCTTCCTCCCTCAAGTCCCTCCCTTCTTTCTTTCCCTTCCTTCTTTACATCCCTCCCTTCTTTCTTTCCCTTCCTTCTTTACATCCCTCCCTTCTTTCTCTCAACCCCCTCCCTTGCTCCCCTTTTTCACTCCTTTCTTTCCATCCCCCTTTTCTCCTCTCCCTCCCCCCTTTTCTCCTCTCCCTTCCCCTTTTCTCTTCTCTATCTCTCCCTCCCTCTCTTCTTTCCTTTCCCTCTCTTTTCTCCCTTCCCCTTCTTTTCTCATCTCCTCTTCTTTTCTCTTCCTTCTCTCAGGGAGAAAATGGTGTAAGATGCTTGCAATTCAACCCACCTGTATTTAAGTGTTTTGCTAGCCCATTTTCTTTGAAATTGTTGTGAAAAAATAAATAAAAATAATATTAAGGGGAAAAACAGCCTAAAACCTTTGGTGTGTGTGTGTGGGGGGGGGGGGGGCAGCAGAATATTGAGTGCCTAGGGCAGCACAAAACCTAAATACGCCACTGTATACACATACACACATATATACATATGCACACACACATCATATATAAATATATATAATTCAAACCATGTTATAAGCACTAGCTGTCAAAAATTGAATATTTATTACTAACGTTTCGGGACAGCACAATATCCCTTCCTCAGACAGCCACAAACAAGCAAAAATGACTCAGATATATCAATCACAACTCTTAATAAACCTATTAGTGTGCCAAAGATTTGACTGCATGACATGGGCACACATCACCAAAACAATCACTCATGATGCCGGTGTTGGGTCAAAACAGGTGACTGTTGAAAGTGGTGATCAGCAATTTCCATAGCTCCGCCCACTTATCACATCTCAGCCCAAACTCCACCCAGCTACCTCCCAGCTGTCACATTTACTATGGGGGGGTTTCCGGTGGGAGGAGCTGTGCAGTGTGAACACGCTGTGTCGGCGCTGAGAGACGAAGTTTGATCAGCTCCATATTACTCTCTTCTGGCGTCTTATCTCCCGTTGTTGGTGCGGTCAGCATCCTAGGGAGCTGGGCAAGCGCTACTCCAGCCCAGACGGGAAACCCACAAAAGACTAAATTTTGGCTTCTTTGTCAAAGTCGCAACTTCGTTACTCTGTTAAGAACCGGCAACCAGAGTACTGTGCTCAGTGATTTGCACCTGCTTTTTGTCCATTGTTGTATGTACAGCATGTCTTTACTGTAATGGGACAGTTTGTTTCGCTCAGGCCACACACCAGTATTCTTGCAAGGATGATAGCTGCCAGCGAAAAAAGATTACCTGCATGGGATAAACCCTGAGGATCAGTTGTGCCCGCTGTGGGGTAGCAATACCCCCTAGGACACCTACAGAACGCTAACTTCCCTGGGAGCATTGAAAGTAACCTTAGTAAAGGTATCAGTGTCTAGTATTCGGGGACATAACAGCTGAAGATTCTCGGCCAATCGGAAAGTGGCCCATTGTGCGAGCCTTCCCACCAACCCAATAGGAAACGAAGGTGTGCCAGGAAGCAGACGACACCTATCATTCCTATACGGAGCTTACACAGGCTTGTCAAACCACCCAGATACTGTGTTGCTTGAAGAGGGGAGCAGATTGCTGACTGAAAATCATAAGGAGAGCCCCAGAGTACTCCCTGAGGACTGAGCGAACAGTTTGGGCGATATATACGTGAGTGACAAACGCCTGTTACAATCTATTTGCTGGAATCTTTGTGTGTGTTCATATTCTGCTATTGTGGTGGGTGGAGGCCTAGTAATACATTGTTATGAGGATTTCCCAGTGTCTAAATACTGCCAAGACTGTTCACTAGAACTACCTAAAAAGGGGAAAGAAAGGAGTAATTGCATATATCTTCATTCCTGGAAACAACACACTGGACACTATTGAGAAGGCCAGAGTGTTCAACTTGAGCTTAAAATTTTCTTTTTTTTTTTTTTTTGGACGCTACCTTGCAGAAAAAGAGAAATGTATTTATTTGTGACCGTTGTGATCTCTTATTAACCCCTCTTCTTTTTTCTTCTGCTATTTGCTCATAATTATAATATTGGTACCATAATATAACAGTATTTGTGTTTAATGTAAATGGTATAAGTACTTTACAGTGTTTAGAAGAAATAAGGGCAAGGAAGTGGGAGCTCTTAGTTTATTACTGGATCTAGGCAATCTCTATTTTTGCAGAGCTCTCTATTATTTTTGATTGTAAACCTAGGTGCTACAAGGCTTAGATTATGTTAACTTAATAGTTAACCCATTCAAGTGGTCTATACATATGCAATGTTTATGGCTTCTGAATTTTATGTTTAAGAAGATCTTAATAACTTAATATTCCTTTGATACTTCTTATAATTCTTATCTAACTACGCAGAATTTGTTTGATAATTGGTTACCACGATAAAGAAAGGGAAAAGCTTTCCTTACTTAGGATAACTCTATTGTAAATCCTGTAGATCACTTTTAAGAAACTATAATATACATAGTACTGATTATTTGTACGTTAAATAGTCTGTGTTTTCTCTTACAAAATATAACTGGGGAAATTTCCCTTTATTATATGTTCCCTTTCTCTGGATATCTATCTAACTGATATTAGGCTCTGGAAAAACTTTTTCTGTCCTAGAGATCACAGGCCCTATTCACTACTGTTTGATTCCTTTTTTTTTTCTCTTAATTAATAAGGGTGGAGTGCTATAGAGAACACTCCATTAATACACACACGAGACACATAGTGGAAGGCCAGTGTTAAAGCATATACACATTAAATAAGATAGGGTGAGGAGGTTTTATTATACACACACATTTATTTTGTCTTTTTTTACACGTATTTGGGTTGTATTTTTGCACGTTCACTACGCAGGCGGCTGCCTGGCATTGTTCACAGATTAGGGGAGGTTTTCTTTTTTCTCACTCACATTTTGGATGGAAAAATTTATCACGCAGGGGAAATCCAATTCTCCCATAATGCCTGTGAAAACGAAAGACAAAAAAAGTAAAAACAATTGATACTAGTTTAGATAGTACAATGGAGACCAGCAGGTCTCCATTTGATTCACAAGCTCTTATAACTAAATTATCAGAAGTGTTTTCACCACAATTTGAAGATATTAAAAAAGAGCTGGGCTCAATTGCTACCGAAATAGGCTCGCTATCGGCTGAGGTAAGACAGTTCTCAGCACGATTAACAGAAGCAGAGACTAGGATCTCTGATATAGAAGACCAGACGAATATTCAGGCTGATACCCTACGAAAACAGGAATCCAAAATTAAAAATATGCAGCTACGCCTGGAGGATCTCGAGGATCGCTCCAGGCGCAATAATATCAGATTAGTAGGACTCCTAGAACAGTCAGAATTCGAGGATTTAATAAAATTCACATCCACTACTTTACCCCTCTCTCTTGGTATGCCATCCCACTTGTTACCACTCACAATTGAGCGTGCGCATAGATTGGGTCCCAAGAAGTCCTCTCTGGATGGAGTTGCAAAAAATAGAGTCTGCCTATTTAAACTTCTTAAATTTCAAGATAAAGTTGATCTATTAAAACTATTCAAAAAATCTGATCCCCCAGTATTCGGAGGCAGCAGGATATTATTATTTCAGGACTATACAGCCTGTATAACAGTGTAAATTTGCTGTCCCCTCAAAATAACTCAACATACAGCCATTAATGTCTAAACTGTTGGCAACAAAAGTGAGTACACCGCTAAGTGGAAATGTCCAAATTGGACCCAATTAGCCATTTCCCTCCCCAGTATCATGTGACTCATTAGTGTTACAAGGTCTCAGGTGTGAATGGGGAGCAGGTGTGTTAAATTTGGTGTTATCGCTCTCACACTCTCTCATAATGGTCACTGGAAGTTCAACATGGCACCTCATGGCATAGAATTCTCTGAGGATCTGAAAAAAAGAATTGTTCTCTACATAAAGATGGCCTAGGCTATAAGAATATTGCCAAGTCCCTGAAACTGAGCTGCAGCACGGTGGGCAAGACCATACAACGGTTTCACAGGACAGGTTCCACTCAGAAGTTGAGTGCACGTGCTCAGCGTCATATCCAGAGGTTGTCTTTCGGAAATAGATGCATGAGTGCTGCCAACATTACTGCAGAGGCTGAAGGTGTGGGGGGGTCAGCCTGCCAGTGCTCAGACCATACGCCGCACACTGCATCAAATTGGTCTGCATGGCTGTCATCCGAAGGAAGCCTCTTCTAAAGATAATGCACAAGAAAGCCCGCAAACAGTTTGCTTAAGTTAAGCAGACTAAGGACATGGATTACTGGAACCATGTCCTGTGGTCCGATGAGACCAAGATAAACTTATTTGGTTCACATGGTGTCAAGCGTGTGTGGTGGCAACCAGGTGAGGAGTACAAAGGCAAGTGTGTCTTGCCTACAGTCAAGCATGGTGGTGGGAGTGGCATGCTCTGGGCCTGCATGAGTGCTGCCGGCACTGGGGAGCTACATTGAGGGAACCATGAATGCCAACATGTACTGTGACATACTGAAGCAGAGCATGATCAACTCCCTTCGGAGACTGAGCCGCAGGGCAGTATTCCAACATGATAACAACCCAAAACACACCTCCAAGACGACCACTACCTTGCTAAAGAAGCTGAGGGTAAAGGTAATGGACTGGCCAAGCATGTCTCCAGACCTATACCCTATTGAGCATCTGTGGGGCATCTTCAAATGGAATATCACCAGCTCCGTGATATTGTCATGGAGGAGTAGAAGAGGACTCCAGTGGCAACCTCTGAAGCTCTGGTGAAGTCCATGCCCAAGATGGTTAAGGCACTGCTGGAAAAAAATGGTGGCCACACAAAATATTGATACTTTGTGCCCAATTTGGACATTTCCACTTAGGGGTGTACTCACTTTTGTTGCCAACAGTTTAGACATTAATGGCTGTCTGTTGAGTTATATATATAGTGTACTAATATCTTAACTCTTACTTTACTTTAATATACTTTATCGTATTTTATACATGGGAATATATATATATATATATATATATATATATATATATATATATATATATATATATATATATATATATATATAATCTTGGCTGATTTTATACTCCCTTGCCTTTTGCTTCACAAGAAAATCCAATTCTGAAAGTTTGCAGCCATCAGAATTGGTTTTATACAGCTATTCAAGGGTTAAATGGTTTCTAACCCCACTTCCCGACTGATTCACACTTGTGCCTTCCTCACTAGCCGATCCTGTCTGTATATTCACTCCCTGGCCTCTTTCTGCACAAGAAAAACAAATTCTGATAGTTTCTAGCCAGCAGAAATGGGTTTCAACAGCTATTCAAGGGTTACTCTTGGGTCTCCCTAAGCGTAAAGGGGAAACCAGATGTGGACTCTGTGCACACATGCCCTTAAAGAGCTACAACTGCACCTCACTGACGAGGCCCACAGAAGGCTGAAACGATCATCTGGGGTTGTTGTTTCTCTTGTTCAGAGAGGAATTGTCTGGTATTTCAGCACTGGACTGTCATTGGGCAGGGTCAGACTGATATGCTACAGGATATTTTTTCTCTGTGATAGGGCACAGTGTGTCAAAATAACATGCACCCTAGTTGCAAAAAAAATGAACAGGCATGGAAGTTATTCTAGCTTTTATTCTATCTCCGGAGTGCTGTTCTCTCTCTTTTAACATTTAATATTAAAATGATTTATAACCACACTTTTCGACTGATTCACACTTGTGCCTTCCCCACTTGCCCATCTTGGCGGATTTATTTACTCCCTGGCCTTTTGCTGCCCAAGAAAAAACAATTCTGATAGTTCCTAGCCATCAGAATTGATTTTAAACAGCAATTAAAATGTTAAAATGGTTTCTAACCCCACTTTCCGACTTATTTACACTCATGTCTTCCCCACTAGCCCATCCTTGCTTTATATTTACTCCCTGGCCTCTTTCTGCAGAAGAAAAAACTATTCTGATAGTTCCTAGTAGGGTTGCATTGATACCGATACTAGTATCGGTTTCGGTGCCAATACCAAGTATTTGCATGAGTACTTGTACTCATGCAAATGCGCCAATACTTAAACTGATACCTCCACTTCCTACACATACGCCAATTTTTTTCAAAATGCATGTTCCCATTTTAAGCTGGAGTGAAGACTTAACTAAAAATTGTTCACTTCTGTTCTGCCAATACAAATTGCTGTTATTTGTATTATTGTACGTTTGAGAGCAGTGCTCCAAAAGCTGCTACTAAACAGCTGGAAGTCTACCTGGGAGAGATCACTGTACCTAATTCAGACAAACCCCTGAAGTACTGGGCAGTTAATAAACTGAGATTTCCAGCTCTGGCTAAAATGGACCAAAAATATTTTTCTGCTGAATGCCTTAGAGGCCCATTTATCAAGCTCCGTATGGAGCTTGTGGGCCCGTGTTTCTGGCGAGTCTTCAGACTCACCAGAAACAGCAGTTATGAAGCAGCGGTCTAAAGACCGCTGCTCCATAACCCTGTCCGCCTGTTCTGAGCAGGCGGACAGACATCACCACAATTCAACCCGATCGAGTACGATCGGTTGATTGACACCCCTGCTGGCGGCCGATTGGCCGCGAGACTGCAGGGGTCGGCGTTGCACCAGCAGCTCTTGTGAGCTGCTGGTGCAATGCTGAATACGGAGAGTGTATTGCTCTCCGCGTTCAGCGAGGTCTTGCAGACCTGATCCGCACTGTCGGATCAGGTCCGCAAGACCTTTGATAATTCGGCCTCTTAATGTGAAAAGCTAAAGACTGTTCAGCTTAGCGTCAAATGTCCTTACTGATAACAGAAACAGACTTATAGCTGAACATGCAGAGATGCTTCTGTTCCACTAACTTTTGAAAAATGATTCTAATTGCTAGATTGCCTGTTATACTATTAGTTCTCATCTTGAACAATTGTGCTCAAAAAATACTGTACAAACTGGGAAAAAAAGCAGCCCTGGAAAAATATGAAGACCAGCCCAATTTTCTGTTGAGTCAGTAGAATACAAATGTCCCATTTTTCTCAAAAGGGATTACTGGGACACTCTTTCCCCAATGTTTTTTTCAGAATTAAATTATATTACTTTGTATTCAATACAAATGTCATATTGATGTTATATAGACACCCTACAACCAAATTGCATCCAGTAATCACCCCCTTTAAATTGTAACTTTCCAGCCCCAACTGCTGCAGCTGTTATTTATTGTTGTTATTAATATATTTTATTGTAATATTTTTATTTATAAACATGTTCTGTGAATTTTGTGACAACAATCAAATAAAACTGTTTAATTATTTCAATATGTCTTTTGATTTACAGTTCATAATTATAAAGAAGCTATCGTAAATCATTAGTCTGTATTGTGCTTGGTAAACTGTCATATGACATAAAAAAAAGTATTGGTAATTGGTATGGTGAGTATTTGAAAAAAAGTATTGGTATTGTACTCTGTCTTAAAAAATGGTATCAGTGCAACCCTAGTTCCTAGCCATCAGAATTGGTTTTAAACAGCTATTCAAGGGTTAAAATGGTTTCTAACCCCACTTCCCAACTGATTAACACTCATGCCTTCCCCACTAGCCCATCCTGGCTGTATATTCACTCCCTGGCCTCTTTCTGCACAAGAAATACAAATTCTGATAGTTCCTAGCCATCAGAAATGTTTTTCAACAGCTATTCAAGGGTTAAAATGATTTATAACCACACTTTCCCACTGATTCACACTCGTGTCTTCCCCACTGGCCCATCTTGGCTAATTTTTTACTCCCTGGCCTTTTGCCTGGCCATCAGAATTGGTTTTAAACAGCTATTCAATGGTTAAAATGATTTCAAAACACACTTCCTGACTGATTTACACTCCTGCCTTTCCCACTAGCCCAACTTGGCTAAATTTTCACTCTCTGTCCTCTTGTTGCACAATAAAAACCAATTATGATAGTTCCCCGCCATCAGAATTGGTTTTTAGCAGCTATTCAAGGGTTAAAATGATTTCTAAACACACTTCCTGACTGATTCACACTAGTGCCTCCCCACTAGGCCATCTTTGCAGAATTTTTTACTTTCTGGATATACAGTATATATTACCATGTATAAAATAAGATAAAGTATATTAAAGGATAGAGAGAGAGGGAGAGAGATACAACAGATAGCAAGCCAACATATATGTTTCACCCCCTCACTGTGTGCTTCATGGGGCTTTGTCAGGGTTAATGGAAAACACTAATCAGTCTGCTTTTTAAACCCTTAGGTCCCGCTTCTTCATTCTCTTAAAGGAATACATCAGCAATACATTTAAAACCATCTGCAAGTAAGTAAGTGGAGGCCACAACCATATTTATGGTTAACTTTTTTTCATTTTTACGTTTGTACACATTTTTATGTGATGCGGGAGGGCTTCGGTTTAGGGGTTAATAGGTAGTTTATGGGTGTTAGTGTACTTTTTAAAACTTTAGTTATGAGTTTTATGTAACAGTTTTGTTGCTTAAAACTCATAACTACTGCTCTCAGATGGCGTAAAGGATTTTGTCGTTATAGAGTGTAACGCAAGCTTTTTAAAAACTTGTAATGGCTGCGCTATGAAAGTCCCATGAAAAAAACGTAATTTTTACGAGTGCGGGACTGACGTTGCGTTACAGGCTAAAAGGCTTGCGGTACAGCTATACCGACAAGACTTGTAATGGCTGCGGTGCTGTTTTAACGCTGAAATTACTATTTTTTCAGTGTTAAAAGAGGAATGCACAAACTTGTAATCTACCTGTATGTAAAGTTAGATATTAGAGTACTAATATATTAACCCTTACATTAATATACTTTATCTATTTATACATGGGAATATATATATATATAGTGCACTATAAATTAACCCTTACTTTACTTTAATAAACTTTATCTTGTTTTATACATGCTAATATATATATATTAACCCACTTTTTCTAACTTTGACCCTCAAAATCTCTTACACATCTACAACCACCAAAAAACAACTATGCTAAATGGTTTCTATATTTTGTCCTGAGTTTAGAAATACCCAATGTTTACATCTTCTTGGCTTTTTTGCAAGTTATAGGGCGATAAGTACAAGTAGCACTTGTATATAAATATTGCTATTTCCAAACCATTTTTTTTTCAAAATTAGCAATAGTTAATTAGTAAAATTAGCAATAGTTAATTAGTAAAATTAGCAATAGTTAATTAGTAAAATTAGCAATGCCCTACAAAAGGCTCTTTTAAAGGCCCACAAAAGGCCCTTTTAAGGGCCCTTCTTAGTTTATTCTAGATTAGGCTTTTTTCTTTTGGGGTGTTTTTTTTTTCTTTTAAAGGGTATTAGAATAGGAATAATTTTTATTGTTTTAGATCATTTCGTTTGTTATTTTTTGTAATGGTAGTTTTTTTATTTTTTGTAATGTTAGGTTTTAGTGTAAGGCAGCTTAGGTTTTATTTCACAGATCAAATTTTATTTATTTTAAATAGGTAGTTAGTAAATAGTTAATAACTATTTACTAACTAGTCTACCTAGTTAAAATAAATACAAACTTACCTGTGAAATAGAAATAAAACCTAAGCTAGCTACAATCTGACTATTAGTTATATTGTAGCTAGCTTTGGTTTTATTTCACATAGTGGTAGTGATGTGGGAGGCCAGGATTTAAGGGTTAATAACTTTATTTAGTTGCGGCAATGTCGGGGAGCGGTGGAATAGGGGTTAATAGATTTATTATAGTGTGGGAGATGATGGGGTACAGGGGAATAGGGGTTAATAACTTTAGTATCGTGGCGGCGATATCGGGAGTGGCAGATTAGGGGTTAATAGATTTATTTAGGTGGCGGCTATATTGGGAGCAGCAGATTAGCGGTTAATAACATTATGTAGGCGCCGGCGATGTCAGGGGCAGCAGATTAGGGGTGTTTAGACGTTGGGTTTATGGTAGGATGTCAGGTTTAAACGTTATTTTTTTTCCCCCATAGACATCAATGGGGCTGTTTTACGGAGCTTTTCTTTCCGCAATCGCAGGTGTTACGTTTTTTTCTGACCCGCTCTCCCCGCTCTCAGGAAAGTAGATAACAATAATCTCAAAGACTTCCGATATTGGGGAATCAAAAAAATAAAACCTGATTGGAGAGGAGATGACTGGGAAAATAAATTACTCAGAGCAGAGGCAGAAATAATTTATAAACTTGAAACTCTCCAACCAGGAGGTCTTAATTCTGAAATTGATATTTCTCTTTTCCTTTGAAGTCTACGTAACCCTCTCTGTTTCATGCCATACACCACCATCATGACATTATAATTATATGCATCCACTTAGTATAGTATAAACTATACAAATTAGACTATTTCCTTAATGTTAAATTTTCCCTTTTTCTCCTTCTATATAGAGTTGCTAATAGTGAAAAATTTCAATAAGTAGTCTCTGGCCTTAATGACATCAACACCCCTCAACAATTCAGTGTATATTTATATGTTTGTTTTTGTTTTGTTTTTATATTCATATATATATTTTCTAAGTACTTTTCAATGAATTTGCTACTACATATTGATTTAGTATATGTAATTGAAATTTGTAGTAACTACAGTATGGTAATTCATTTGTATGTAATGCAGCATGTAGCAAGTTATCCCACGATTAAAGCAAAACATTTTAAATAATCCTCCTTAAATAAAATCCACATTTTCAGAAGAAGAAAAACAGGTGGAGGGGAAAAAATAAAATAAAAAAAAATCAACAGGTGAAACTTCAGCCAATTGAAAAGAAGACAAGCCTATTTAGGTCTAAAAGTGAGCAGTATGTGCATGTCTTGATAAAAGCCCTTTGGGTGAAACGCATTGACCAGGACTTGCTGCCACACAGTAAAGACGCACTGCTACTCCTAAGCCACTCTGATTGGGCTTATTTTGGATTTATTCACTTAAAGACACATCCGATCTCCTCTTTAACACAAACCACAAAGGTGCTACGAATTTCCTTTTCCTAAGGCGCTTAGGATATCTAAAGGAACACCAGTACATCTAATTATTACAACCATCTATAGCCGTTGGATCAGGACGTGACTCCGACCTCTAATATTAGTAGAGTGGGAATCCCCCTAATACGGGCCGAAACGCGTTGACCGATTGGTAAGCCTAATCCCTTCATTACTTTTTACCTGAGACGTTATTGCGCTATGTTGTTTTCTATTTCTTTCTAGGTTGATGCATATCATTTCATCCCATTTTATACTTGCAGCAAATAGGAACTCTGCATTCTAATACTCCAAACTACAAGCACCTTATATACATCACATAATTTTTCACCTCTGTGGGAATTTTTGAATCTTTTATTTTTGAATACACATCCCCACGTATATCACCTGAGCTTTGAGGATTTGATGTTTGCACTTTTTCATTTTGTTTTTTTCATTTGGATATCACCTACTGACTTTTTTTCATTTGGATATCACCTACTGACATTATATATTTTTTATTATCACTGAACTGTTTTTGTGCATTGGATTTTATCATCATAAGAAGTTACTATCATAAGAAGTTAATTCACCTTGTTTTTCACCATTTTGTTTTTTAATACACAGTCACTATTTTCCACCATCGAGTGGCACTTTGGAAGTTATATGTCTATCTGAGAGTTCTTGTCTCTACATTGGTCTATTGTTAGACAGCCTGTAACAAAGTGATTTTAACTCAGTTTAATTTAAGTGCAATGCCACTATCGCTGTAAATCTGTGTATACTTATGTATGTTTTTGTTTTTATTTTTTCCACATGGATCCATGAAGGTTTTTTAATGTAATCCTAGGAGTTTACTATTGTACTGTACAACCTGATTTTAGTGTATATAAAGTATCTGTTTCTATCTTTGATTTTATCTATTGTTCATTAAAGTCAATTTTCATTTTACTGTGTAAAGTAACATTTACCTGAGTGTTAAGTAATTTTTAAAGTTAAAACTTTATTGTGTAAAGTAATATTTACCACGAGTGTTAAGTCATTTTCTCACTCAATTTTCCTACTTGACCATTTCAATACCCTTTGCCTCTGTCTAGAGGCGCCTGGGGGATTCCCACTCTACTAATATTTACCACCCCGGTGGCTACTAGGTGCCACCACCCTTAGGCTTATAGGGGTATAGCGGGTCCAATATATCTTCTGACCTCTAATACACAGAGGGGAGTCAGGTGACGAACACTCACTACTGGAGCCCTGTAAACCAAAAACCTAACACAGCCACAAGTGGATCAAATGAAGAAGAGAAACACAGGAGCCTCAACAAAAGCTTTCGTAACCAAATTAAGGTACCTGTTTTTATTTCTCATATAATCCCTCTGGATGCGGTAAGCTGCCGCAGAGGTAAACATTCTAAAGTACATATTTCCCTGCGTTATCCCTCTGGACGCGGTAAATCCGCTGAGGGGATCGTGAACTGCCATATCTAAAACAAATGTAATATACCCGCTGAGGGGATTGTGAATTGCCACATTCAATAAAAAAGAACTGTGATAAATAAAATCTTTATCTTTTCAAGGTTAAAGGTAGCCTTTTCGGAAACCAAGATATATTTAGTCTGATTATAAGCTAAAAGAGGATATTGCTGAAAAAGACATTTGTTGTGAAATATTATAAATTGTTGCAATTGTGATTTTATCTTTTTGACACATTGTAAAAAGCTGCTAACATTTAAATACTAATTCAGGACAAAAAAGAGCCACAAAAGATCCGTTCTTGATAAACAAAGAAAGTTCTTATTTATTCAGAGGTGTGATATCAGGTACATACAAAAGAACACCTGGCACGTTTCGTGCATGCGTACATGCACTTCATCAGAGGATAGTGATTCACAAGGTGAGAAGACTTTTTAAGAGCGGAGTGGCCAATCGGGATTCATAGTTTACTAACCAATCAGGTATTGTAAAACCCTAATTAGATGGCCAATCCCCTCTCATTGTACTCCAATTCATTGTGAAAATCAATAGGCATAATCATTGAATGGCTGTATATACATAGTATGCAATTTAGTATATGTGATATATAATTTTAACATAGAACAGCATAAGTAACAACATAAAAAATAAAATAAATGAAGTTTGCGCAAGAGATATGTTATTGTAGTGCATGTCCATGTGCAATTAATGCAATTCAAGCAGTTTTGGATAATATATATATGAACATCAAAGTTAATAATAGTGGTTAAAGTGGACGCGGTAAATCCGCCAAGGGGATCGTTAACTGCCATATCTAAAATAAATGCGGTATACCCGCTGAGGGGATTGTGAATTGCCACATTCAATCCTTCCAAACATGCCCCCCTATCCTTTCCGCCTCCCTTAGCCCCTTTTTCTGCCCTGCGGCCCTCTTCCGCCTCACATACCCATATTCTGTCCTGCGGCCTTTCCCCGGCCACACCCCCGCCTAACCTAAACCTAAGACTGTATGTTGGCCATCCCGGCCTCCCAGTCTGTCCTCCCTAATCTTCTCCTGTCTTCCACTGAGCAGCCTCCTCACGGGCCTTTGCCCCCCCCCCCCAGACCTGCTCTCCAATTTCCTCCCGCTTCCCCCCTCTTGAGCCTTATCCTGGCTCCACCGCTAATCCCATCACTTTTCCCCCCTCATTCCCCATATCCCTGAGCCTTATCCCGGCTCCCCCCCCTCACCAGAATCCCCTCTTTATCTTATTGACCCCCATCCTTACCCGGCATGCTCCCCATATCCTCCGAGCCTTATCCCGGCTCCCCCCCCCTCCTTAGCCAGATTCCCCCCACACTTCTTTTAATTTTATTTCCATTTTCTTTATGGTTCCTCATTGCCGCCCCACTTCGATAGCTCAGCGGCACTTACCTTCTTCCACGCTGCCGGTCCTGCCCCTCAACGACCTCCTCCTGCCTCTTCCAGCACCCGCTTCCTCCTGATGCCACCCGACTATGACGTCAGCAACCGGCACCGTGCTAGGCCGCGACTCGGCCCCACCTCCTGCTCGACGTCCTCGACCGCCATCCGACCTTCCAGCTGCTTCCACCGGCCGCCCAGGACCCGCGCTACCTCTCCTGGACCTGGCGCCGTCAAGATTCGGACTCAGTTGCTCTGGTGGCCGCAACCTCCTGGCTGGCCATCCTCTGGTCCTGCTCACCGCCGTCTCCTCGCCTGGAACACCGACCGCCACCGCACCTCCGCTCAGCTGCTCCCGGATCCACTCTTCACCATTCTGCCTGGCGACTGCCAGCAACTCCGACAGCAGAGCTTCCATCAGGTAAGAAAAAAGACTTCAGGTAAGAAAAAACTTCCCCCTTCCGTGCTGCTCCTTACTCTGCAACTGCCTCTCTTCAGCCGGGGAGGAGTATTTAACTCCTCCCATCATCCTCCACCCCCACAGCGGAGCCTACCAACGCTCCCATAAAGTGGGGGTCAAACAGCTATCTGTCCATCCGTCCCCCGGGCTGCCATTTATCTTTTCAAGGTTAAAAGTAGCCTTTTCGGAACCAAGCTATATCCAGTTTGATTATAAGCTAAAAGAGGATATTGCTGAAAAATACATTTGTTGTGAAATATTATAAATTGTTGCAATTGTGATTTTATCTTTATGCCACGTAAAAAGCTGCTAACATTTAAATACTGTTAGATTTTGAAGATAAATCGTCACATATCTATTTATGCCAGTGTTACAATTGTGACTAAATTTATATTTTATTATTTTTTAACCATTTTTAAGATTGGGAGACGTCCCTATATAGTTTATTAAATTTTATTTTATTTATTTTTCTCCACACTACATTCAAACATATCTAATAAATTGCTTATATTGATTAAACATCTCCTATTTGAAATTTAACTATATCCGTGCTTTCAGGGCTGCTAATTCTATTTCTACTTTGCATACCATTTGGTTTACCTTGAGGGATAAACTGTGTTAGCAGCAGGATATTCACATAGTTCTTAGGCGCTCCTATAAAACACACTTTTACAAATACTATGTTGTCAATAATATAGTAAATGTGACAGCTCATCTGTACCAACAGTGGGAGGTAGCTGGACGGAGTGTGGGTGGAGTGGTGTCGGAGTTGCGATAAGTAGGCGGAGCTACGGAAATTGCCAATCACCACTTTCGACAGTCACCACTTTCGACACAACATCGGATCACATAAGTATGAATAAACATAATCTTAGTAGACCAGGACTCCTGTCCACTCCTGTTGTTATATCATGTGGTAAAAACCAATCCTACTCTAAGTAAACAAATACTGGACCTCCCCTATTCACATTTGTGAGCAGACAATATTGTAGTTCCATGCAGAACTGCATGGCTAATTTATATAGCTGCCTGATGTCACCCGGCCTGCACCAAAACGTCTTTGTGTATCACCATCCTCTAGTAATCATGTAACATCTTTCAATGCTTATAAAGAATACTTAGCAGCCATAAACCATTTTTCCCCACTTAGAGAATCCTTTTTTATGCTCAAATTTTCTATGCTTACATTTTCCAAAATTACCTCACAAATCCTATTGCCATATCAGACACTTTCCAGCATGTAACTAAAGGGCTAGTATGGATCGCTAGTAGGAAAAATTAAAGAGATATACTACTCAAAAAATAATTTCTTAAAAAGAAAAGAAAATTCAGGTGCATTTATGGATCCATAACATGCAGTCTCAGCCACCACTAGTAAAGTATATAGCTCAGCAGATCACACGAACATTGCACCAATAGATAAGAAATACACCAGGAAACCAACTCAAAGTGGGAAATTAAAATTGAAAAAATTATTAATTAAATTGAAAAAAAAAAAAAAATTATATGTTAACTTAGGGTCCCCAAGACTAAATTTCATACAGCAAGCATCCAATGATGAGATTTGAAAAACCTTAGTGCATACACAACATAACAAAAATGTCAAAAATATTTAGTAAAAATAGTAAGCACTTTATTATAAAATAATTTGGGATTTTTTTTTATAAAAGTTCATAAATCTGTTACTCATCAGCATACAGTGCTACAGGAGGCATAGGATAATCCAACTTCGCATAAGTCCCATATGGATTTACAGGTAAAACTGCCAGCCCATATGAGTGTTCAAAACTTGGGAGACAATGGCCCCTATTTAACAAAGGTCTGTCGGACCTGATCCGACAGTGTGGATAAGGTCCGACAGACCTTGCTGAATGCGGAGAGCAATACGCTCTCCGTATTCAGCATTGCACCAGCAACTCTTGTGAGCTGCTGGTGCAATGCTGCCCCCTGCACATTCGCGGCCAATTGGCCGCCAGCAGGGGGGGTGTCAATCAACCCGATCATACTTGATCAGGTTGAATTGCGGCGATGTCTGTCCGCCTACTCAGAGCAGGCAGACAGGTTATTGAGCAGTAGTCTTTAGACCGCTGCTTCATAACTGGTGTTTCTGGCAAGCCTGAAGACTCGCCAGAAACACTGGGCTTCAAGCTCCGTATGGAGCTTGATAGATATGCCTTAAGGTAGTCTCTTTCTTCAGAAGAATCTTCGCCCTGTCCCCATCTCTTCTAAGTGGTGGGACATGGTCAATTATGAAGAAACACAAATCCTTAATGGTGTGGCCAACATTCACAAGTCGTCAAGCCACGGGCTGATCAGATGTCCCCTTCTTCAGGGCCAATTCTAATGGCTGCCCGATGGTTAGCCAGTCTTGTCTTTGCATTATCTATGGTCTTACACACATAGAACAGGCCACATGAGCAATTAAGAAGATAAATAATCTAGTTTGTTGTACATGTCACAAAATATTTAATCTCAAATTTTTTGTATTTAAGTGGATGTTGAAAAGCTCTTCCTGTCAGCATACTGTTACTCGTGGTATAGCTAACACATTTATAACAACCTTTTTTTCTTTTTTGGCCAAAATTCTTGTTCTTCGGATATCACAACATACCAAACATACCTGTTTTTACCAAAATGTCTCTTAAGTTTCTTCCTCATTTGATCGCCACTCTTGGTTGTCGCCATTTACTAAAAGTAAGTTCCAAATCTGTTGATACTGTTGGCCATTGATCCCGGATTCTTACAGTGATTGTTTTCTTATCAGGTGAGTAGCTAGTCATGAAGGACATTCTTGGTACCTCCATTTCTTGGGGTCCTCCGCTTTTGTGTTATTCATATTCACCTCCTCTCTTAGACCTAGATTTGGAGTTTGGCGTTAGCCGTGAAAACCAGCGTTAGAGGCTCCTAACGCTGGTTTTAGGCTACCGCCGGTATTTGGAGTCACTCAAAATAGGGTCTAACGCTCACTTTTCAGCCGCAACTTTTCCATACCGCAGATCCCCTTACGTAAATTGCGTATCCTATCTTTTCAATGGGATTTTTATAACTCCGGTATTTAGAGTCGTTTCTGAAGTGAGCGTTAGACATCTAACGACAAAACTCCAGCCGCAGGAAAAAAGTCAGTAGTTAAGAGCTTTCTGGGCTAACGCCGGTTTCTAAAGCTCTTAACTACTGTACTCTAAAGTACACTAACACACATAAACTACCTATGTACCCCTAAACCGAGGTCCCCTCACATCGCCGACACTCGAATAATTTTTTTTAACCCCTAATCTGCCGACCGCCACCTACGTTATCCTTATGTACCCCTAATCTGCTCCCCCTAACACCGCCGACCCCTGTATTATATTTATTAACCCCTAATCTGCCCCCCTCAACGTCGCCTCCATCTGCCTACACTTATTAACCCCTAATCTGCCGACCGCAAAGCGCCGCCACCTACGTTATCCTTATGTACCCCTAATCTGCTGCCCCTAACACCACCGACCCCTATATTATATTTATTAACCCCTAATCTGCCCCCCACAACGTCGCCTCCACCTGCCTACACTTATTAACCCCTAATCTGCCAAGCGGACCTGAGCGCTACTATAATAAAGTTATTAACCCCTAATCCGCCTCACTAATCCTATAATAAATAGTATTAACCCCTAATCTGCCCTCCCTAACATCGCCGACACCTAACTTCAATTATTAACCCCTAATCTGCTGACCGGAGCTCACCGCTACTCTAATAAATGTATTAACCCCTAAAGCTAAGTCTAACCCTAACACTAACACCCCCCTAACTTAAATATAATTTACATCTAACGAAATTAATTAACTCTTATTAAATAAATTATTCCTATTTAAAGATAAATACTTACCTGTAAAATAAATCCTAATATAGCTACAATATAAATTATAATTATATTATAGCTATTTTAGGATTAATATTTATTTTACAGGTAACTTTGTATTTATTTTAACCAGGTACAATAGCTATTAAATAGTTAAGAACTATTTAATAGCTAAAATAGTTAAAATAATTACAAAATTACCTGTAAAATAAATACTAACCTAAGTTACAATTAAACCTAACACTACACTATCAATAAATTAATTAAATAAACTACCTACAATTACCTACAATTAACCTAACACTACACTATCAATAAATTAATTAAATACAATTCCTACAAATAAATACAATTAAATAAACTAGCTAAAGTACAAAAAATAAAAAAGAACTAAGTTACAAAAAATAAAAAAATATTTACAAACATAAGAAAAATATTACAACAATTTTAAACTAATTACACCTACTCTAAGCCCCCTAATAAAACAACAAAGCCCCCCAAAATAAAAAATGCCCTACCCTATTCTAAATTACTAAAGTTAAAAGCTGTTTTACCTTACCAGCCCTGAACAGGGCACTTTGCGGGGCATGCCCCAAGAAGTTCAGCTCTTTTGCCTGTAAAAAAAACATACAATACCCCCCCCCAACATTACAACCCACCACCCACATACCCCTAATCTAACCCAAACCCCCCTTAAATAAACCTAACACTAAGCCCCTGAAGATCATCCTACCTTGTCTTCACCTCACCGGGTATCACCGATCCGTCCTGGCTCCGATATCTTCATCGAACCCAAGCGGGGGCTAGACATCCACTGAAGAAGTCCAGAAGAGGGTCCAAAGTCTTCATCCTATCCGGGAAGAAGAGGCGATCAGGACCGGCAACCATCTTGATCCAAGCGGCATCTTCTATCTTCATCCGATGACGACCGGCTCCATCCTGAAGACCTCCACCGCGGACCCATCTTCTTCCGGCGACGTCCAACTGAAGAATGACGGTTCCTTTAAGGGACGTCATCCAAGATGGCGTCCCTCGAATTCCGATTGGCTGATAGGATTCTATCAGCCAATCGGAATTAAGGTAGGAATATTCTGATTGGCTGATGGAATCAGCCAATCAGAATCAAGTTCAATCCGATTGGCTGATCCAATCAGCCAATCAGATTGAGCTCACATTCTATTGGCTGATCGGAACAGCCAATAGAATGCAAGCTCAATCTATCAGCCAATCGGAATTCGAGGGACGCCATCTTGGATGACGTCCCTTAAAGGAACCGTCATTCTTCAGTTGGACGTCGCCGGAAGAAGATGGGTCCGCGGTGGAGGTCTTCAGGATGGAGCCGGTCGTCATCGGATGAAGATAGAAGATGCCGATTGGATCAAGAAGGTTGCCGGTCCGGATCGCCTCTTCTTCCCGGATAGGATGAAGACTTTGGACCCTCTTCTGGACTTCTTCAGTGGATGTTTAGCCCCCGCTTGGGTTGGATGAAGATATCGGAGCCAGGACGGATCGGTGATACCCGGTGAGGTGAAGACAAGGTAGGATGATCTTCAGGGGCTTAGTGTTAGGTTTATTTAAGGGGGGTTTGGGTTAGATTAGGGGTATGTGGGTGGTGGGTTGTAATGTTGGGGGGGGGTATTGTATGTTTTTTTTTACAGGCAAAAGAGCTGAACTTCTTGGGGCATGCCCCGCAAAGGGCCCTGTTCAGGGCTGGTAAGGTAAAAGAGCTTTTAACTTTAGTAATTTGGAATAGGGTAGGGCATTTTTTATTTTGGGGGCTTTGTTGTTTTATTAGGGGGCTTAGAGTAGGTGTAATTAGTTTAAAATTGTTGTAATATTTTTCTTATGTTTGTAAATATTTTTTTATTTTTTGTAACTTAGTTCTTTTTTATTTTTTGTACTTTAGCTAGTTTATTTAATTGTATTTATTTGTAGGAATTGTATTTAATTAATTTATTGATAGTGTAGTGTTAGGTTAATTGTAGGTAATTGTAGGTAGTTTATTTAATTAATTTATTGATAGTGTAGTGTTAGGTTTAATTGTAACTTAGGTTAGTATTTATTTTACAGGTAATTTTGTAATTATTTTAACTATTTTAGCTATTAAATAGATCTTAACTATTTAATAGCTATTGTACCTGGTTAAAATAAATACAAAGTTACCTGTAAAATAAATATTAATCCTAAAATAGCTATAATATAATTATAATTTATATTGTAGCTATATTAGGATTTATTTTACAGGTAAGTATTTATCTTTAAATAGGAATAATTTATTTAATAAGAGTTAATTAATTTCGTTAGATGTAAATTATATTTAACTTAGGGGGGTGTTAGTGTTAGGGTTAGACTTAGCTTTAGGGGTTAATACATTTATTAGAATAGCGGTGAGCTCCGGTCGGCAGATTAGGGGTTAATAAGTGTAGGCAGGTGGAGGCGACGTTGTGGGGGGCATATTAGGGGTTAATAAATATAATATAGGGGTCGGCGGTGTTAGGGGCAGCAGATTAGGGGTACATAGGGATAATGTAAGTAGCGGCGGTTTACGGAGCGGCAGATTAGGGGTTAAAAATAAAATGCAGGTGTCAGCGATAGCGGGGGCGGCAGATTAGGGGTTAATAAGTGTAAGATTAGGGGTGTTTAGACTCGGGGTACATGTTAGAGTGTTAGGTGCAGACGTAGGAAGTGTTTCCCCATAGAAAACAATGGGGCTGCGTTAAGAGCTGAACGCGGCTTTTTTGCAGGTGTTTTTTCAGCTCAAACAGCCCCATTGTTTCCTATGGGGGAATCGTGCACGAGCACGTTTTTGAGGCTGGCCGCGTCCGTAAGCAACTCTGGTATTGAGAGTTGAAGCTGCGTTAAAAATGCTCTACGCTCCTTTTTTGGAGCCTAACGCAGCCTTTATGTGGACTCTCAATACCAGAGTTATTTTTATGGTGCGGCCAGAAAAAAGCCGGCGTTAGTTTTTCGGGTCGTTACCGACAAAACTCCAAATCTAACGGTTAATGTCTACAGTAATTAGTTTTTGTATCCACGCTTCAGAAAGTGTATCATCATCTCATCTAATTGTCTTTCCCGTATTATTGGATCTGTGTTGTTCCTAATTACCCTTTGGAATGTAGGTATATTAAGTATCAGTGCAGTAGGGTGACAACTTTTTAGCATCGAGTATAGAATTTCAGTCCATGGATTTTCAAAACAATGTTGTACCCAGACCTTCCTCTGTTTTAAAAACTCTTACATCTAGGAAATCAATGGTCGTATAACTCACTGTCACCTAAATAATAAGTTGTGCGCTAAACCCGGTGCATAATTAATGCTAAAAATTTAGCGGTACCGCACTTTCCATAGCGCTGCCATTACAAGTTACAAAAAAACCTTCTTGTGTTGTTTGGTATGGTCCGATAAGCTCCATACCGCACAAAGGTTAAGTCCTGACTTGACATGTTAGTGTACGTTTTCCCCCATAGACATCAATGGAAAAAAAGTGTTATAAAAAAAAATAATACCTGCGATTGCGGAATGGTGATCGATATAACGCATTCCCCATTGATGTCTATGGAGACAAGAAAGTTATGTAAAAACCTAACACCCTTACATAAACCCCTAGTCTAAATACCCCTAATCCACCGCCCCCGACATCGCCAACACTAAATAAAGATATTAACCCCTAATCTGCCGACTACCCTCATCGCCAACACTAAATAAAGCTATTAACCCCTAATCCACCACCCACCTGCATCACCTACACTAAATAAAGTTATTAACCACTAAACCGCCACCCCCGACATCGCCGACACTAAATAAAGATATTAACCCCTAAACCGCTGCCCCGACATAGCTGACACTAAATAAATATATTAACCCCTAAACTGCCCCCGACATCGTCAACACTAAATAAAGTTATTAACCCCTAAACCGCCTCCCCCGAGATCACCGACACTAAATAAAAATGTATTAACCTCTAAACCACTGCCCCCAACATCACCAACACTAAATAAAGTTAATAACCCCTAAACCGCTGCCCCCGACATCGCTGACACTAAAGTTATTAACCCCTAATCCGCAGCCCCCTACATTGCAATTTGCAAATACTAAACTAAACCTATTAACCCCTAAATCGCCAAACACAGCGACAAACTAAATTAAAGTATTAGCCCCTAAACCTAACACCTCCCTAACTTTAAAGGGACCCTGAACCCAATTTTTTTTCTTTCGTGATTCAGATAGAGCATGCAATTTTAAGCAACTTTCTAGTTTACTTCTTTTATCAAATTGTCTTCATTCTCTTGGTATCTTTATTTGAAAAGCAAGAATGTAAGTTTAGATGCCGGCCCATTTTTGGTGAACAACCTGGGTTGTTCGTGGTGAGTGGTGAAAAAATTTAACTAACAATAAACAAGTGCTGTCGAGGGTTTTGAACCAAAAATTGGCTTGCTCCTTAGCTTAGATGCCTTCTTTCTTTTTCAAATAAAGATAACAAGAGAACGAAGAAAATTGATAATAGGAGTAGATTAGAAAGTTGCTTAAAATTGCATGCTCTATCTGAATCACAAAAGAAAAAAATTGGGTTCAGTGTCCCTTTAAATTAATATTTCAATATAACTACCTTCAAATAAATAAAAACTTACCTGTGAAAAAAAACTAAGCTTAAACTATAAATAAACCTAACATTACTATTTAAAAAATATATATATATACCAAAAATAGAATCCTAATTACAAAATTAAAAAGTCCTAACACTACAAAAAACTATTTACATTGAAAAAAAACAACTCTAAAATTACGAAAAATTAAAAAAATCTAAGATTACAAAAATAAGAAACGAATTTATCGAAATTAAAAAATTAAACCATCTAATACCCCTATAAAAACAAAAAAGCAACCCCAAAATAAATAAACCTAATCTAACAATACTACCAATAGCCCTTAAAAGGACCTTTTGTAGGGCATTGCCCTAAAGAAATCAGCTCTTTTTTGAAAAAAAATTACAAAGTCTCCTTTAACAAAAAATCCCCCAGCCACCTAAACTTCCAAAATAAAAAAAACATAACTAAAATAAAGCTAAGATACCCATTGCCCCTAAAGGGGCATTTGCATGGGCATTGCCCTTAAAAGGGCAATCAGCTCTTTTGCTGCCCATTAAAAAATAAAAAATAAACTAATTTTAAAAAAATATAAACCCCCCAAAAAAACAAAAAAAATAACACTAACCCCTGAAAAATGAACTCATCGCTCCTGAAGTCCGGACATCCATCTTCTTCCAGACGGAGAAAAGTCTTCATCCATACGAATCCATCTTCATCCATCGCAGGACCATCTTCTATCTTCTTCCCGGAGGTGCGGAGCAGTCTTCTGAGGCGTGGATCGGTCTTCAGCGGCAGCAGTTTTCGGCAACATAGAGGTCCTCTTCATGCCGCACACTGAAGATTGAATGCAAGGTACCTGTTATATATTGGGGTACCTTGCATTCCTATTGGCCAAAATTTGAACAGCCAATAGGATTTCAGCAACTTTCATGTTATTGGCTGATTAGAAAATTTCAAGGACTTCTACATCGCTGAAGACTGCCGCACCTCCGGTGAGTACATTTTTTCGGGTTTTTTGGAGTGGTTTTTTTTTTTTTAAGATTAAGGCTTTATTTATTTTTTAATTGGCACTAAAGAGATGATTGCCCTTTTAAGGAAAATGCCCTTAAAAAAGCCCCTTATGGGGCAATGTGTAGATTAGATTTTTTTAGAGTTAGGTCTTTTTTATTTTGGGGGGTTGGGTGTGTAGGGGGGTTTTACTGTTAGGGGTTAATTTGTATTTTTTTATGTAAAAGAGCTGATTGCTTCAGGGCAATGTCCTACAAAAGGCCCTTTTAAGGGCTATTGGTAGTTTAATGTTAGATTAGGGGGTGTTTTTATTTTGGGGTGGCTTTTCTGTTTAATAGTGGTATTAGATTAGGATTAATTTTTTTTTTTTTTGTAATTTTAGAGTTTTTTTAATTTTTTGTAATGTTAGTTGTTTTTGTTTTTTTTCCGTAGTGTTAGGATTTTTTCATTTAGTAATTTAGGTTTTTTATTTTTGGTATATTTTATTTTTTTAAAACAGCAATGTTAAGTTTATTTATAGTTTAAGCTTAGATTTTTTTATTTCACTGATAAGTTTTTACTTATATTAAGGTAGTTATATTGTAGCTTTAATTTATAGTTAGGGTGTGTTAGGTTTAGGGGTTAATAATTTAATTTTGCTTGTTGCGATGTGGGGGGCTGGCGATTTAGGGGTTAGTAGGTTTATTTAGGTAGTCATGATGTGTGGGGTCGGTGGTTTAGGGGTTAGTAAATTTATATTAGTAGTAGCGATGTGTGGGGTCGGCAGTTAAGTGGTTAATAGGTTTCTTTTTGTAGTAACAATGTGGGGCGCCGGCAGTTGTGGGGTTAAAAGGGTTTATTTTAGTAGTAGCGATGTGAGGGGTCGCCGATTTAGAGTTTTATAGGTTTATTTTAGTAGAAGTGATGTGGGAGGCGGCGGTTTAGGGGTTAATAGGTTTATTTAGTGTTGGTGATATGGGTGGGCAACAGATTAGGGGTTAATACTTTAATTTAGTGTTGGTTATATGGGTGGGCAGCGGATTAGGGGTTAATACTTTAATTTAGTGTTGGTTATATGGGTGGGCAGCGTATTAGGGGTTAATACTTTAATTTAGTGTTGGTTATATGGGTGGGCGGCGGATTTGGGGTTAATAGGTTTATTATATTATTTGCGATGCGGAGGATGGGGGTTTAGGGGTTAATAGGTAGTTTATGGGTGTTAGTGTGATTTGTAACATTTTTGTTATGAGTTTTGTGAAACATTTTTGTTTTGCAAAATCCATAACTACTGGTCTTCGATAGCAGAATGGATCGTAGCGGTATAAGCTATAACGCTAGCGTAATAGCCAGGCCACACAACTTGTATACAGGTGAGCTGAATATTCCACACTCAAAAGCCATTTTTTGAGTGCGGAATGGATCGTTGCGGGATAGGCTAAACGCTAGCGGTATAGCCGTATTGCTCCGACTTATAATAAGGGTGAGCTAAATATTCCGTTCACAAAGGCCAATTTTTCAGCAGTATAGCCATACCGCACAACTTGTAATCTAGGTGTGTGTGTTTAAATCGTATATTGCTCTACAAGATGTTCAAATGTTGAATCCATTCCAACAAATAACTATGGTCACCACGCCATATAACGAACCCGTCATCAGTGTAACAACAGTAGAATGTAATAGCCGCTACTTCATATACTTTCATCATCTCCATCTCATAATTCACCATATATAGATTGGCAAATGATTGGACCACATTTGACCCCATCGCTGTTCTTGACATCTGTAGCTAGTACCCTTTTTCAAACCTGAAGTAGTTCTTCTTTAGACAGTGTTCCAAAAACTCAAATAATATTTCTGCCTGTGGTCCCACATGGGTGTTATGATTCAGATGTGTTGAAACAGCTTGCATCCCTGAAAGATGATCAATCACTGTAAATAAGCTTGATACATCCATAATAACCAAAAGATCAGTATTCTTTACATCTGTTAGACCAAGAAGTAATTAAAAAAAAGACAGAAGAGTCCCTTATATATGACCGCATTTGTTTTGATCATCAGTTGCAGGTAAATAAACAGATTGTGCTAGAGGTTGCAATAGATATCTGCCTTGGTCTGCCAAATGGGTTAGGTTCATCTTTATGGATGTTTGGAAGAGTGTACAAAATAGAACATATAGGATGATCCCTTTTCAAATATCCATATTCATCTTGGGATTAAAGAGGAGAGCATCTTGTCAATATCTTTCTTAAAGTGTATAATCGGATTTCCAAAGAGGAGTAGATATGTGGTCTCATCTCTAAGTTAATACAAAATTTCATTGGTATAGTACATATAGTCCATGAGAACAATTGCCCCACCTTTATCCACCATGTCAATCACAATAGTATCATCTTCACTTAGAGATAATAGTGCTGTTCTTTCATCAGGTGTCAAATTATCCCACACATATACCTTCTTTCCATCATGCATTTGTTATGTTACAATTCTTATTTACATAACTAATGAGACATTGTGTGAAGTGGGGTCATAGGAACTTTTCTGTTTGAAGGGCTTATCCACAGTTGTTGCGTCAGAATAAATAAATAAATGTCTCAAATTCATCCATTTTCGTAGAACGAACAAAAGATAGTTCTTTATTCAGAACTCTCAGTTCAACATCTGCCAAATGTCTAGTGCTGATATTGAAGACTATTGATTCATCTTCTGTACTCTTGAAGGATAGCGGTCTGTGGCCGTCCCTCCTCATGTGCGGCCTCGACTTTGACCTAAAAAAGTCTGGGGCATCACTGGAGGAAGAGTAGTTAAGCTGCCACCTTCATTGTTTCTAGTCATCCATTGTTCTCTATCCTGATGCCCTCTTGACAGTGATAACACCCCGCCTCTGTGTGCTGTTATTATGTTCACCCTGTGTCACAGTATATATATCTCAGGATCTGAAGAATCTCCCAAGCTGCTATCAATGATAATCAGGTGGCATTTAGTAAACTCCCTTCTTGGTCTCAAGAGTCTCCGCTCTTCAGGTATCAAGATCCATCTATATACTCTCTTATATGTATAATGAGAAGTGACCGTTTCAATTTTACGGTCTTTAAATGCAGTGTGTGTGTATTAGAGCCATTTGCAGTCATATACCTGAAAACATGAACAATCTTGTTTATTCACTATTAATATTTAATAATGGTTTTGACTATATATTTACTGCAAATATTTCACATTCCAAAGTTCATTACAGAGGGAAATATCTTCTTACTTACATTCCTATAATCAGTAACATGTTAAAGGATAGAAGAGCTAAGCAATAGCATTAACAGATTAACTTTTTCTTGCAATCTCCTCTCCCTGAATTGAGAGAGTCTGATACCAGTCCATAATCTCAATTTGAGCTCCTGGTAGAATAGTCAACAAACCAAAACATAAGAATAGAAGGTCCTGTTGTTGTATCACTTAAGATCAAGTTTTGATTATTTGAAGGCCAAATTTGAGCATGATTGGTTGAGACATTGGCCTGTATATTTTGTGATCTAGTGTCCCACTCTGATATGAGCTTCTCAAATAAATTATGTAAAGCTTCAGTACGAGTCTGTGGGTCCCCATCAGATATATAGGGGAAATATCTGTATAGCGTTAGAGCTTACCACTGGGAAACATCCTTAAGTGTCGAGATGTTCTTGATCCAAATATGCTTGTGCAAGAAGAGAGCAAGTACTGTGGATTATGAACATGTCGTCAAAAATGCAAATGTGATTCGGATATCTGCGTATTATTTCTGGTAGCAATGATCTATCTTGAATGTCTAGAGTTATGTCTGTTGGAATTTCCTGAAATTGAGTCTCTTTATGCAATTCACGATGCAGAATTGGGTTGACCATTACTGCATCCTCGTTCCAATAATTGGTAACAATAGACCCAGTGGTCTATTTGAGGGATATGTGATCTGTTATATAAAGGCTCAATTTGTAATTCGAAGACGCTTTGTCTATTAAAGTTTTCAGAAGAGATTCCAATTGTATGTATTGTAGATCTGACTGATGTAACGAGTCTTTACTCCCCATGGCTGCACTTTTAATCTATGTTGCTGGTAAGGGCATAATTCTTGAGGCAGATATAAGTAGTGATATTGACATAATGAGATGAGCTTAGGTATATTTAAATGCCGAAGTATACACAATGATGAATTTTCATCCAGTGGTGGCTAAATACCTGGGGTTTCCAGGGGGATGCGTTGCCTGAAAGATAGTCTTCGCTACAGGCCTCAAATGTCCGATTCCAGCTCCGGAGACATAAGTATGGCGATATTGATAGAAATCATGACTGCTAAGTAGGACAAGTTTAGGAGTATATGAAACATATCTGATGCTGTAAAAAAGTATCAATAATCTGCAGATTATCGTTCCTTCTTCTGGAGCTCCTGAATGTGTAACCACTACGGATCGATGCTTGGACACCCTACTTTGCATTGTAATATTGTTATGCATTTTGTGATTATGCAATTCTACTGTATTTACTGGTCCTTAAATGATCTAAATGTTATAACAGTTTTGATACATATTGCTCTAAACTACAATAACATATATTTTTAGATTAGTTTAAAGATGTATATATTTTAATTTACCCCACTCCTAACCATTATATTTGTAGGACAATTGGTTATCTTTTTTTATCTAAATTGATTTCAACATTTTAAGGTTTGTTGCCTGTCTCCCTAATTTGTGCGCATGTATGTTTGTGGTCAAATGCAATGCCAAGTTGTGCCGGTATTATACATGCAAGAATATGAGATCATATTTATATATACTAATGTGTTATTTTATAAATGTTGCACAACTTGGTTGCATTATATAATGATCTGTTTTGTTTTTGATTTTTTAAAATTGACAGTTAATCATTAGATATATTTAATCCACAACCTAATAAATGTGATTGTGATAATGCTTTTTATCTTTAATAAAGTGAACAAAAGACTGAATTTCTCATCACTAATAATAAATGTAAAACTTTGGAATTAGACATAAAACATGTTATTGAGTTGCTCAAATTTCTATCCTGAACATGTTTCAAATCACTACTTATAAATGTATAGGTGTTAAAAGCATTGATCTCAGCTTGATGAAACAACAGATACTGCAAATCATAATACATTTTTGATAATCAAGACAAGAATTACATTTCTCTGATTGAGAGATTATGCATATACTGTAGATACTAACAAGACTTATGTTAGGAAGGGAAATACATATCTATGGAGAACTAACTTCAAACATCAAATCCGCAGCGCTCCCCTGCAGGTGTTGATTGTGAAATAAAATAATATGTGGCTTGTACTATATACACAAATTTAAAAATGAAATAGATGAAAAAAAAAAAGTTCTTAATGTTCAGATTATCTTAAGCAAGTCAATACAAAAGATAAAGTTAGTAGTAAGAGTATGGAGGTTATGTCGAACTCATTTTGACAGGTGGACATGCCCCTTTCTCCTCCCCTAATCCTGCCCCTTTCCGCTCCCACTTTTACGCCCCTTTTTTATATCAATTTAATATAAAAAATGACTTACAGGCTTGAGTAAAGGGTTGAACGATAGAATCTTCAAAACTCTGTTGCATATTATAATCCTAAAACCATAGGAAAATAAATAAATAGAATAAAAAGATTTAAAGATATGTGTTTTACTAGTAAAACATAATCAATATACAAATTTCATTTTATACTATAAAGAACTTAAAACAGTATGATAACTTTTACATACAGACATACATATGCTATGACAACATAAAAAAAAATAAGTAACATTCATTACTTATTCTAGAATTAAATAATAAAAAAGAGTTGTTGTTGCATGTATTGCCATACCAGTAGGGTTGGTAAAATTAGAAGTTTTTTTTAAACTAAAGGATAGAAAATATTTTACTAGTAAATCATAATCAATATACACATTTCATTTTATACTATAAAGAACTTAAATGTAGTATGATATCAAATTGATATTAAAAAGGGGAGTAAAAGTGGGAGTAGAAAGGGGCAGGATTAGGGGAGGAGAAAAGGGGCGTGCCCACCTGTCAAAATGAGTTTGACATAACCTCCATACTCTTACTACTACAGTTAATATCCAAAGTATGTCTAATGTAACGTCAGAATGTTTCTAAAAGTTTAAATCCACTTCCAGCATAGAGTCCGGTGCCACTTTCTTAAGACTACGACACCATCAAAGTCTTCACAAATGGAACTATAAAACAAAAAAGATGAGTGCACCCACAACTCATGGCATTAACTTTAATAAATCAGTTTGCATAAAATACAAATTGAACTTACTAGACGTTAAAAACATAGCACATAAAAAAAGCCTATGTGTTAGATGCATTCTCCCTTTTCTGGATGTAGCTCGAGATGGTAGTGCCAGTGTGTCAGCGTATCGTCCATTTGCGGCGTCCGTTTATGGCAAATTATGTGCAGCTATGCTTTTAACTTCTAGTAAGTGCAATTTGCATTTTATGGAAACTGATATATCTATGGAGAACCCTTTGTATGAGGGACAGTAGTATTACTTCATGAGCAAATGTAACAAAGTAGCGAGGCAGAAAGCCGAAGTTAAAATGTAGCTTTTATTCCAAAACGCATAATAAAAAAGTGATACACATAGAGAAGACCCTGGACAACTGCAGCCTTACGCATTTCGGTTAGTTTTCTTAGTCATAGGCCTATTACTTTATCCATGTTACAGAAAATTATAAGAAAATATTGGTACTTGATTTAAATATTCCTATAAAGATATTCCACGTATTATGTGTTATGGACAGTAAACTCTCTGCATTGGTGATTTGTGAAAGCAGAGGTTCCAGAGAATAAACTTAGCTACTCTGAAAAATGAATGTTTCCTTGCTTGAATTTTGCACAAAGCAGTAAGTTTAGCAAAATATATTTAATGTTATGTTGTTGTCACAGCTGGATTGATCCTTGATCTATTCAATATATATATATATATGTTTTAGAATCACAACTGCTGACTTATTTGTAGTATCAGCCTTGAACCTTTTCTATATATGTATAAATTACAATAATATCACTTTAAGTCTGTATAATTAGAAATATCCCACATAAGAACAGATATTTGTTTAAGCTGTGTGTTGCTCGATATATATGGATTTTAGAGGACCTAAATATAAAATATAACTGTAGTAGAAAATTGATACTTAGTTTGTTATGGTTGTAGCAAAATGTATCAACGTATGAGCGTTTTTATCTCCCTTAATAAACACACCAAACACAAGGGTAAAACTTATTTCTTGTGAATATGTAAGAAGGGGATTTTGATATCAATCTGAAGTAACAAAACTAGATTGCGCAATATAAACTTCCAAACTGCAGATAACAGAACTAGTCAGCTTATCGAAGTTGCAGTGATGAATAACGCTGAGTATGAGATCGGATGGGCGGATGTGACGTCACGGCCCAGAGATGGTATCGGAGCTCTCAACAGAGAACGACTACGGTTTGTAGCCAAATCCCTGTGAGTGAGAGAGTTACAGAGCAGACCCAGGAGACATCAGCTGGACGAACAGCAGGCAGCAGTACTTGTAATTCCAAGTACAGATTATTTCTTTTGTAATAAGATTCCTTCAAAGTCTTTAGTAGAATAAGAATAACAGGAGATAGTAATACATTCAACAGAAGCCTTGAAAAATTACCAAGCAAAGAGGTAATTGACAAGGAGCCTTTTAAAGGTGATGAAAAAGGGGTGTGAGGAAAGGGGTGTGATTATAAAATTAAAGGTATATCCAGTATTGGGAACATTATGAACAAGAATGTTACAGTTGTATAAATTCTTAAAGGATATGAAACCCAAAATGTGTCTTTCATGATTCAGATAGAGCATCTGATTTTAAACAACTTTCTAATTTACTTCTATTATCAAATTTTCTTTGTTCTTTTGATATGTTTTGTTGAAAAGCAGGGACATACGCTCACAAGTCCCTTTTCTTGAGCACTGGGAAGCAGTTTTGAAAGAATGTTATCAATTTGCAAGAACAATAGAGGGCAGCACTATTTCCTATGTAGTGCTCTAGATGCCTACCTATTGGAATGAAGCAAATTTGAAAATAGAAGTAAATTGATAACTTTTTCAAAATTGTATTCTCTATTCAAATCAAAAAATATTTTTTTTTGGTGTCATATCCCTTTAAGCATTTTTTGGCTTGATTAATGTCTATGTATTGTAACAAAATCAACCATTATAAAGCCATATTTTGTTCTGTTTGTTCAAGGATGAAACTGGATGTCACTGGGCTCAAGGGCAAATTGTGCCCCCCCCCCCTCGATTCAATAGTATCCCCTCCAAAGCACTATTAGCTTCTAATAATTATATTGTACCCCCATAAATATATATATATATATATATATATATATATATATATATATATATATATATATATATATATATATATATATAAAAGATTGTTGAATAAAGCACTCACTGGACTTCAGACATCTGTGCAAGCCTTCATTTATTTTGTGATGTTTCGAGACCAACAACGTCCCTTCCTCTGACGTTGTTGGTCCCAAAACGTCACAAAATAAATAAAGGTTTACACAAACGTCTGAAGTCCAGTGAGTGCTTTATTCAACAATCTTTTATACGTAACTTATATAGCACCCTGGCAGCTGCAGTTCAATGGTGGAAGTGCATACATAATACTGTTTGGATTTATATATATATATATGTTTTTATATTTTCTGTCTGATGACGGGGTTACCTCGCGAAAACGTTTACAGCACTTTGCACTAAATAATTTTACCAATGGCGAGTGCTGTCTTTGGACTTATTATTTACATATTATGTGGGATGCACCCCAGCTTTGACGAACTATAGCGAGTGCTGGACCTTCTGTGCTTATATATATATATATACTGTATATTAAAATAAATCAATCTGAATGCATTCGCTGTGGTCAATATGCTCGCCAGACATCCCTGACGTGAATCTACATTCGACGGGATTAGTTATGAACATGTCTGTGAAACTCACGCGCGTCAAGTCCGTCGAGAATAGCATCGGACAGTTGATAAATAAGAAGAATCAATGTCACGGATATTCTTATTTATCAAATTATCTACTCTGAATATCCATCAAATAAAGACAGTTTTTTTCTTTTTGCAACTTTAATTATACTATTTCATTCCTGTCCATGAATAAGCACATTTCTCTTAAGCTAATCTTTTATTTTTCATCTGTTAATGTCCTTGAAATAGCTATATTTATACCTGAACAAACAATAAATCTCATAGAAATTTACTTTTCTTTTATTTATTTTTAATTAAAAATCTGATATATGATATTTTTACATAAATGAATGTGTATTTGTATTTCTATAAATCATTATATGCTTATCTCATTAAATGCTTATTTATGCTAGAATTTGTACATTTATCTTTGCACATACTTGTGTATGTGTATATATATATATATATATATATATATATATATGTGTGTGAGTGTGTGTGTTATGTCAGAAATCTTTTGCAAACATTTTTACATGTTTGTTTTTTTCTAAACAATGTTGTCTTTCGTATCTCTATGTTTATATATACCACTATATGTACAGGGAGCGCAGAATTATTAGGCAAATGAGTATTTTGACCACATCATCCTCTTTATGCATGTTGTCTTACTCCAAGCTGTATAGGCTCGAAAGCCTACTACCAATTAAGCATATTAGGTGATGTGCATCTCTGTAATGAGAAGGGGTGTGGTTTAATGACATCAACACCCTATATAAGGTGTGCATAATTATTAGGCAACTTCCTTTCCTTTGGCAAAATGGGTCAAAAGAAGGACTTGACAGGCTCAGAAAAGTCAAAAATAGTGAGATATCTTGCAGAGGGATGCAGCACTCTTAAAATTGCAAAGCTTCTGAAGCGTGATCATCGAACAATCAAGCGTTTCATTCAAAATAGTCAACAGGGTCGCAAGAAGCGTGTGGAAAAACCAAGGCGCAAAATAACTGCCCATAAACTGAGAAAAGTCAAGCGTGCAGCTGCCAAGATGCCACTTGCCACCAGTTTGGCCATATTTCAGAGCTGCAACATCACTGGAGTGCCCAAAAGCACGAGGTGTGCAATACTCAGAGACATGGCCAAGGTAAGAAAGGCTGAAAGACGACCACCACTGAACAAGACACACAAGCTGAAACGTCAAGACTGGGCCAAGAAATATCTCAAGACTGATTTTTCTAAGGTTTTATGGACTGATGAAATGAGAGTGAGTCTTGATGGGCCAGATGAATGGGCCCGTGGCTGGATTGGTAAAGGGCAGAGAGCTCCAGTCCGACTCAGACGCCAGCAAGGTGGAGGTGGAGTACTGGTTTGGGCTGGTATCATCAAAGATGAGCTTGTGGGGCCTTTTCGGGTTGAGGATGGAGTCAAGCTCAACTCCCAGTCCTACTGCCAGTTTCTGGAAGACACCTTCTTCAAGCAGTGGTACAGGAAGAAGTCTGCATCCTTCAAGAAAAACATGATTTTCATGCAGGACAATGCTCCATCACACGCGTCCAAGTACTCCACAGCGTGGCTGGCAAGAAAGGGGATAAAAGAAGAAAATCTAATGACATGGCCTCCTTGTTCACCTGATCTGAACCCCATTGAGAACCTGTGGTCCATCATCAAATGTGAGATTTACAAGGAGGGAAAACAGTACACCTCTCTGAACAGTGTCTGGGAGGCTGTGGTTGCTGCTGCACGCAATGTTGATGGTGAACAGATCAAAACACTGACAGAATCCATGGATGGCAGGCTTTTGAGTGTCCTTGCAAAGAAAGGTGGCTATATTGGTCACTGATTTGTTTTTGTTTTGTTTTTGAATGTCAGAAATGTATATTTGTGAATGTTGAGATGTTATATTGGTTTCACTAGTAAAAATAAATAATTGAAATGGGTATATATTTGTTTTTTGTTAAGTTGCCTAATAATTATGCACAGTAATAGTCACCTGCACACACAGATATCCCCCTAAAATAGCTATAACTAAAAACAAACTAAAAACTACTTCCAAAACTATTCAGCTTTGATATTAATGAGTTTTTTGGGTTCATTGAGAACATGGTTGTTGTTCAATAATAAAATTAATCCTCAAAAATACAACTTGCCTAATAATTCTGCACTCCCTGTATATAGTGTAAATATATTTTTATTATTAGCAAGAATAATTGTGAATATAACGTGTAATGTGAAGCATTACTCTTTTAATATTTATATTTCAAATAATGTTAGTTCAGAGCTTAATCCCTTAATGACAGAGGACGTACCAGGAACGTCCTGCAAAAACTGTCAGTTAATGGCAATGGACTCGGCATCACTGCAATACCCTTTTTTACACACTGATGCAGAGAGGACAACTCTGTGGCCCTCTCTGCATCGGCCATCGATGGTGCCGATCGTTGGTGGTTGGGAGCAGCAGCAGGGAGGTGGTGGGTGGCCCATCGGTGGTTAACATACGGATCCTGTGCGCAGGGGGGGGTCTAGAGCGCGCACGGGGCAGGGGGGGCATGTGCCGCATCATTTACCTAGTATAGTAGTCATGTATGATACTATGAGAAGCATGTATGAGAATGGGGTAGTGTGAGGGGGTAAATCAATATTTGATAAGGGATCTGGGAGGGGGAGGGTATTGAGGGGGGCAGCTACACTACAGAAAAAAAAATTAAGATAACAAATTTTTACAAATACAGGTTTTTTTCAACATACTGGGTACTGGCAGACAGCTGCCAATACCCAAGATGGCAGCAACTAGGTAGAGGGGGGAGGGATAAAGAGCTATTTGGGGGTATCAGGGAGGTTGGGGGCTAAGGGGGAGATCTAACACTGCAGAATAACTGTAAAAGAAAAGAAAAAGTATTTTATTTTAGTACTGGCAGAGTTTCTGCCAGTACTTAGGATGGCGGTGACAATTGTGGGGTGTTGGAGGGAAGGGAGCTGCTTGAGGGGGTCAGGGAGGGATCAGGGGGTGGGATGTGTCAGGTGGGAGGCTGATCTCTACACTAAAGTTAAAATTATCCCTACAAGCTACCTAATTAACCCCTTAACTGCTGGGCATAATACAAGCAATGCCAAACCCATATATGCCTGCTATTTCTGAACAAAGGGGATCTCAGAGAAGCATTTACAAACATTTGTGCCATGATTGCTCTAACTGTTTGTAAATAATTTCAGTGAGAAACCTAAAATTGTGAAAAAGTTAACAATTTATTTTATTTGATCGCATTTGGCGGTGAAATGGTGGCATGAAATATACCAAAATGGGCCTAGATCAATACTTTGGGTTGTCTACTAAAAAAAAATATGTACATGTCAAGGTGATATTCAGGTATTCCTGACAGATATCAGTGTTATAATGTAACTATCGCTAATTTTGAAGAAAAAAATGGTTTGGAAATAGCAAAGTGCTACTTGTATTTATTGCCCTATAACTTACAAAAAAAGCAAAGAACATGTAAACATTGGGTATTTCTAAACTCAAGACAAAATTTAGAAACTATTTAGCATGAGTGTTTTTTAGTGGTTGTAGATGTGTAACAGATTTTGGGGGTCAAAGTTAGAAAAAGTGTGTTTTTTTCCATTTTTTCCTCATATTTTATAATTTTTTTATAGTAAATTATTAGATATGATGAAAATAATAGTATCTTTAGAAAGTCCATTTGTTGGCGAGAAAAACGGTATATAATATGTGTGGGTACAGTAAATGAGTAAGAGGAAAATTACAGCTAAACACAAACACCGCAGAAATGTTAAAATAGCCTTGGTCCCAAACTGTCAGAAAATGGAAAAGTGCTGTGATCCTTAAGGGGTTAAGGAATAATTTTCACCCCTCAGTTGCTCCAATTGTGAGTTCTGTCCTTCAATCTTATTGGACATTTCATCGTACACATAGAGGAGCAGACCCTAAGGTTTGAAAATTATTTCATCACGCTTTTTCGGTTTCTGAGGTTGGCCAAATTTTAACAGCCCTTGAAATATTTCACTTTACCCACACCATATATTATTTGCAATATTTTTGGCTTTAGTCTTAAGCATCTTAATATAAGTGTCTAATTCTCCCTTAATACTTAATCTATTTTTAAGGTGAGTAATGGCTTCTGCCTGACTAATGGGCGAATTTGGGGAACATATTTCAATATTAGGTAGAGATTCAATTGATTAACTTCTAGTAACAGACATTATTATTTTAGATTAGTATTTGGTTAACTTAAAACCCTGATACAGTTTTAAAATAAAAATATGATTTTATTTTAATATAATTTTTTTTTATAATAATTTCTATTCACTACAAATGATAAAGATAATAATCTTTCAGTGCTGCCTCCAGTAAATGTTGTATATACTAGGTTACAATATTATTTATTATTATTTTAGCAGTAACCTCCAATTATGTTGATTCTCCAATGTGTTACGTATAGTAATTATGAATATTAATGATTAATAGCAGTATAACACTATTGTCAGCGATATCTACAATTAACGTAGCAGAACTTTGTCAATACACTTCAGTAAGATCTTATATCTGTACTGTACTCCAAAATATCGCTACTGAGATATCTATAAATTTGACAACAATACTATTATTAAAAATTAATATTTAATCCTGTGTTCTGATTAGTTATCTTTATAGACACAATGATTATATTTACGTAGCAAATATCATATTACTTATGCCAATATAAGCATGTCTATGCTGTTACAATTATTCTATACAAAGCCAGCTATAAAGATATTTATGCACATTAACCTTATTCACAATGAATCGTTTATTAAAATACCACAAATGAGAATATCAGAACAGTCTATAATTAGCCAACAATTCTTAGTCCAATGCCAAAATATGGACTGCTAACTTAACAGTGCTTAGTTAACAATATAACAAGATACTTCACACAAATCTTACTGAATCTCAATAAATCTAAGAGAACTTTCAGAAAAGTTTAATTAAACTATTTAGCCCACAAATGGTTCTATATAACTTCAATTAAAACACCAGAAATTGTATTTTATTAATGCAACAGCCAATTTATATGCCAATTAATCTGGTATGAAACAACCTCTTATTTAGCCACAATAAAATTAATTCTAAAATATATCGCAATAGCTGCAACTAATTTATGCAACTAATAGCTGCAACTAATTTATGATATTAAAATACAAAAATTATTTCTTAATATTAATATTTAACACCAGTATACTTACTACCCTTGGTCTAATTAATATTAAATATAAGAATAAATTACCTTTTAATGCACAGCTGTAGTTTAGCTATGCTATAAATAATTTATATGCTAAAATCAATTAAAATATAAAAACCGGGGGCGGAGCCTGACTGAGCTCAGAGATGGACGTGTGATCTCTGAGCTCCAAGATGAAAAGTATAGAAAGTCAGCCATACAGTTTAAAAAAACCTAGCAGAGCTGTTTCAAAGTTCAGGGAAAGGGGCCCAGACATCAGGGCCACAAGTTAAATAGCCAGACGGATAAACCGGACCTGCGATACAGATCCCAGAGTGCGCAGTGCCAATTTATATGCCAATTAATATGGTATGAAACAACCTCTTATTTAGCCACAATAAAATTAATTCTAAAATATATCGCAATAGCTGCAACTAATTTATGATATTAAAATACAAAAATTATTTCTTAATATTAATATTTAACACCAGTATACTTACTACCCTTGGTCTAATTAATATTAAATATAAGAATAAATTACCTTTTAATGCACAGCTGTAGTTTAGCTATGCTATAAATAATTTATATGCTAAAATCAATTAAAATATAAAAACCGGGGGCGGAGCCTGACTGAGCTCAGAGATGGACGTGTGATCTCTGAGCTCCAAGATGAAAAGTATAGAAAGTCAGCCATACAGTTTAAAAAAACCTAGCAGAGCTGTTTCAAAGTTCAGGGAAAGGGGCCCAGACATCGGGGCCACAAGTTAAATAGCCAGACGGATAAACCGGACCTGCGATACAGATCCCAGAGTGCGCAGTGTGTTCGCGCCGAAATCGGAAGAGGGCCTGCAGAGATAATGGCGCGCTGAGCAAGCGCCACTCACCATCCCACAGCCAGACTTAACGGTCAGAAGGAGATCGGCTGGAAAACACACTGAGACAGAGCAAGCAAATCAGATGCAAGTGGGCTCGCATCCCGGACTTGTCAGATCCCATACAGTCACACAGGTAGGCGGCAGCCATTAGTGACATATTCAGGCCCAGAGTAATCTGTCTCAACTACCATTTCATAGCTAAGGGCTGGAGGGGGGGACTACCCTGTCATATCAAATACACTACTTTTTACCTCCCCACGCCTCAATGCACTATAAGCTGAGCAGCATCAGAGCAAGGGAGCAGATGTCACAGCTCCGGTTCCTTTACAAGCAATGAAGGGGAAATGTTAAACATAGAGACATTAGATAAGACCATCTGAAGCATACTGTGAATCAGCAAAATTACAAAGAAGGGCTATTTTATATAAGTTAGAAGAGTACTGGGGCTAATTTGAATCATAGGATTAGCAAATAAAGTTTGCAATATACAGACACAGGAACGCTGCCATAAAGGGAAAACTAATAACAGCTTCACTACCCCTAGTATTTAAGCCCACGCAGCAATAAAGAAGGGACACTGAAAGAGACTTGCATCTCAGTACAAGCATACAAGCAGACAGATTTATTCCCCTCAACTAGCCAGAAACATTTTTTTCTCTTCATTCGATTAGCAGAACTGCTCTGCATCACTAGAATAATACTTCCAATCTGAAGGTTCCATACAACCATATATTACACCTCTACAGGACACAAATCTTATTCTTAAAAACAGACAGCTAATATGTCAGTTAAAAAACCTGTTAAAGGAGAGAAAACAAACAAACCACCAAACGTGAGCACTTTCTTTATGCCCACACGTCACACCAAATCAGTTGAGCCGGTAACCGCTGAGATGGATAAAGACTCAGATACAGACGGAGACTCTTCTCCCCTTAGTGAGACAACTCCAGTAACAAAAGCAGATCTTAGAGAGCTAGTCTCAAAACAGGACATAGCGGCAAACTTTGAAAAATTGTGGGGAAAAATAGACTCGATGCATGCTGCTGTCACGTCTAGCCTTACAGACATTTGAGCTGATTTGGCGGACCTGGGAGGGAGATTGGAAGTTCTGGAGGAGCACAAAGACACAGTAGCAGAGGAACTGGAAGCTTCGTCTCAGGCTCTACAATCACAACAACAAATCATTGATAATTTGCAAGACAAGGTCGATGAGCCAGAAAATAGGTTGCGCAGAAACAACATCAGACTAAAGGGAGTCCTGAAACAATCACTAACCCTGACCTCAACACATATCTGCAACACTTATTCAGAAATATTACAGGGGAGACGGAAGAATCAGAGTTTGCTATTGAAAGGGCCCACAGAGCGCTCAAAGCAAAACCCAAAGGAGAAGCACCCCCTAGAGATGTCATCATTAAGCTTTCATTCTTCCAAGATAAAGAGAAACTTATGCAGGCCTCCAGAAATAAACCAACCTATAAATTTCAAGGCAGCGTCATTCAGTTCTTCCAAGACCTCAGCCTCAGAACTCTTCAAAGAAGAAGCTCTTTACGTCCTCTAACATCTCTTCTACGCAAAAATCAAATAAAATACAAATGGGGCTTCCCCTTCGCCCTACATATCATCAAAGATAACAAAACCATCACAGTTCAAGATATTGAAGATATCTCCTCCACTTGCAAAGTATTGGGGTTGGAAACCCCGATGACACCAATTGAGGAACAGTCACAATCGACGCCGGGGACCTCCGGCCAAACCAGATGGACAAAAGTAAATCGCAAAAGAGTTAAGAAATGACACAAATCTGACACGAGAGAAACTGTTTCTTGCTCTCTACTTCTAGGACACCACACGGGCGTTCCCTAGGTGGAGCACCTGTGGTGGATATTTTCACTCTGCACCTGCTGCAACGGGACAAAGTTAATAGTTTACTTCCTTAAATACGAGGAAGACAGTTGAAAACAGTTCCTGTTTAAAAACATAATTAGTTAGGTTAAAATGATTTATCAGACGCTGACACATCAGCAGAATATATATCCTTTGTTATTATTCAGCTTATTTAATTAGCCCTTAATTGTTCTTAGGAATAATGTACATTTACCTACCAGTTTGTTTTCCACTAGTTCTGTTTTATTAATATTCTCTCTTTTTTTTAAGGATGCCGAGACTGCTCTCCTCCACAGGTCAGAACAACACATAATTATCCTCTTGGTGAAATCACTCATTTTTACGGGACTGTATGTATTAATAGTTTGTGTTCTTAGGTTGACAAAGACTATGCACCACAACACACTAATTACATGATCCCACAAATACATCTCATATCTCACAATGTGAGAGGTTTAAATACCAATATCAAAAGACGTACAGCCATGTCTCAATATCACCTCCTGGGGGCCAATATTCTATTTCTCCAGGAAACTCACTTCACCAGAGATATAATCCCAAAATATTGGGCCAGAAACTTCACACAACACTTCCATGCAACTACAGAAACAAAAAAACGAGGGGTGTCAATCCTTATTCACGCAGATTTGGCCTTTAAACATGAATCTACTATAGCGGACAAGGAAGGGCGATACCTTATAATTAAGGGCCAGTTTGGTGAAACTAATGTTATTCTTTGCAACATATATGCACCAAATGACAACCAACATTCTCTTTTTGGTCATGTTTCCAACCTTCTCACTAACTGGTCCCAATATAAAGTTATACTGGCGGGTGATTTTAACATTACCATGACCAAATTCATAGAATCCAAATCCAAACTTACAGCTAAACATATAAGACATAATAAAATAGTGAATTCTATTCAGGAACATCTAGCTCCACATGCACTGTTTGATTAATGGTTCACATTATACGGAGATACAACAGACACGACTTTTTATTCAGCTGCCCACAAACAGTACACGAGACTAGATTATGTCTACATTAGCCAGATTCTACAGCCACTCCTCCAGACATCGACAATCCACACATGTGTGTGGTCTGATCATTCTATACTATCCCTTCATCTAGAAGGATTTGTAGATACCCAGAGAGCTAGAACTTGGACGTTCGACCCATCACATCTTAAAAACCCCATACATAGAGATAAATTTGTTAAATATTTGACTGACTTCTGGGAACTCAATAAAGGTTCTACATCCAATCCAATATCCCCTTGGGCTGCACATAAAACATACATGTGAGGATTATTCATCCAAGACAAATCCATTAGAAATAAACAGTATAAAACCCAACTAACACAACTACACAAAGAAATGTCTGACCTAGAGAAACAACACAAGCTGACCCAGAAAAAGGAAGTTCTATCTAACCTCACAATTAAGAGGAAAAATCTGGCCAACATACTAAACAACTACTCAACTAGAGCACTACAGAGATTAAATACACAATATTACATCCATGCGAACAAACCCGATAAGTTCTTAGCAAATAAATTAAGAGAAAGGTGTAGGGCTTCTATTATCCCCTCTATCTTTCTGACAGATGGCACCTCCGTGTCCCATCCACAGCGCATAGTGGACGCGTTAGCAGACTTTTACGGAAAGTTATATGATGGCAACAAAGTAACACACTCCAATACACTAGAACACCTCACATCAAAATTCTTGAGGGACTCTGATCTACGCACACTCACAATAGAGGACAATGACACACTAAATGCCCCAATCATGAGAGTAGAAATCTTGACGGTCATCAAGGACCTCAAGACGGGGAAGGCTGCAGGGCCAGATGGATTTGCAGGGGAATACTATAAAACATTCAAAGAAATACTAGTTCCTCACCTTACAGATTTTTGTAATTTTATTCTAGAGGGTCATAGTATACTGAAAGACATGTTACAAGCCAAAATAATAGTGATTCCCAAACCAGGTAAAAACCATAAGATGTGTGCAAGTTACCGTCCTATATCGCTTATCAACCAGGACTTGAAAATCCTGACAAAAATCCTAGCTAACAGGCTAAAACATATTCTACCAGAACTGTCCATCTGGATCAAGTAGGGTTTGTAAAAGATAGAGAAGCACCAGACAATGTACGTTGGTTGATAGATATTATAGATTATCTGTGGGGAACGACATATGGGATTCGGGGGTGCCTTTATCAAAGCTCTAGACGCAATCTATTCGAACCCCTCTGCCCAAGTATCTGTCTCAGGACATAAATCTAAGACTTTCCTCATACTAAATGGAACGAGACAGGGATGCCCGCTTTCCCCTCTTCTTTTTGCGATATGTATAGAGCCCCTTGCGGCTAAAATTAGACTAGCAACAGACATTACAGGTGTGAAGGTCAGAGACCAGGAATATGAGCTGACACTCTTTGCGGATGATATCCTTCTAACATTATCGAAACCACTTACATCAATGCCCAACCTATACGAACTCTTAGACCAATTCTCCCAAATTTCAGGGTATAAAATTAACCTTGATAAATGTGAGGCACTATCTTTAGGGTTTCCACAACACACCAAAAAAATCCTACCAATTAATTTTGAACTAAGATGGGCCACTCATTCACTTAAATATTTAGGAATCAATCTAACATCCCAGATTAACCAACTATATAAATATAATTATGAACCTATATACAAAGAGATCAGGAAAAATATAAACAAATGGAAGACACACACTTTTTCGTGGTTGGGCAGATTGGCGTCAGTCAAAATGTCAATTTTACCCAGGATACTATATTTATTCAGGACCCTCCCCATTAATGTACCGATAAATGATCTTCAAAAATTACAAAAAGAGTTAATAGCCTTCATCAGAGGAAATAAAATAGCTTGAATATCAACCGCACTTATTACAAAACACCGGGGGTTGGGAGGAGTAGGAGCCCCTAATATAATAGACTATTATAGAGCAGCGAGGCTGTCCCAGACGACATTAACAGGGGGAAGATTTGAAGTAATCATATGGCCTTACCTGGAAACCAGGCTTAGAGACTCAACCTATCCTGATGATATTCTTTGGAATAGACACATTACGAAGGAGCTCACAGACACACCAGGCCTACATGTCACAACTCACACTATTCAAATGTGGTCTTTTTTGACCAAAAGACAAAACCTATTATCTAACCAAACATTAGTATGTCCAATCAGATACCTACTTCCTAAAGATCTACATCTTACCTTAGATAAATGGGCCAATAAAGGCCTATATAGGGTGGCAGATTGGATGGAGGGTAAGAAACCTAAGACATTAAACCAGATTCAGACCCAACTAGACTGAATGAAACTACATTGGTTCCAGTATTTGCAAGTCAACTCGGCAATACAAGATTATACAAAAGACCTCCTACCTAGTGTATCCACTGCGCTGGAGGGTCTGCTTAAATCCACACAGAGACCGAAGGGGGCCATCTCCAAATTATATTTGCAGATCCAAACATCTAGTAACTCACCTAAACCTAAGATGCTCCTGAGCTGGGAGAAAGATTTAAACTTGAACAAAGATAAAAAATGGTGGGATGACATGTTTGATTCAGCTTGTAAAGGGCTGCTAAGTGCTGCTAAGATATGAGAGAAAACACAATCAAGACCATGTTTAGATGGTACCTGACTCCGGTTAAAACTGCCCACATGTCATCTAGTCACAATCGGCTTTGCTACAGGGGATGTGGGGAAGTAGGCTCATATTATCATATGTGGTGGGAATGCGAGACAATACAAGAAACCTGGACTAAAATATCCAGCTTACTTAGCTCAGTCTTGGAGGAGCGTATTCAGTTAACCCCAGCTCAGGCTTTACTGCATATACCTCTTTCACAATTTAACAAACAAATAAACACATTTATTAGAATTATCTGCACGGTCACCAGAACCTGTATTGCAAAATACTGGAAAATCACAGCTCCTCTATGGGAGGAAATATATAATAGAATATCCTTAACATACCATATGTATGAATCGGCCTCGCAAGTGATGGATACACAGGTACAATTTGAGAAGATCTGGTTTTACTGGACATTGAACAAGGCATCAACCACGGGGGTTTAGATGTGGCCGTGAGATGTAGAGAGGGAAGGAGACCTAGGGGTTTAGAAGTAGAGGGAAGTGGGGGGGGGACTCTCGGCAATCCTTTATCCTTTTTTCTTTTTCCTTTTTGATACCTTTTTTTTTTTATATATATATATGCACTGATTAATTGGAGAATTAGAATGGTTTTTAGGAGTATAGTTTAGATCCTTTTTCAGTCATCCCTAGTTAACTAATGTTACAGATTTTTCTTATTTTTTTTTCTTACTTTTTTATTATAATTCACTGTTATAATCTTATGTAAAATGGTATCTATGAGACATCACTTCTTGGAGCCACTCGGAACCTGTAAACATGCAAGGTTTAATCATATATTTGAGACTAGTTGACATGATGATAATGAACATTAGTATAGCTTCTATTGTTGAAGCAAATTGAAATTGACATGTCTACTTCAAATACTACACCTTGTATTCTAATTTATTTTGTGTACCAACTGCTCCATTGATGTGTTATTACCTGTTATACTTTGCATACCTTTAATAAAAGATTTAAACATAAAATATAAAAACCATTAATATATTACCACATGACCAATTTAGAGAATTTCAGCTTTTGTCAATATTCTGACGGCCATACGTGAAGGAATATTCCACTATTTGCCAGGGCACATATCACAAAATTTTCTTTCTTATCCACAAGAAAGAGTTCCAAAAATAAATGTCAGAGAAAATATTAGCCCCAAATCTGTGTATTTTTCTCTTAGTCAAATGAGTCTGATCCTGTTTATTATTGTGTAGCAGTTTTATCAAGTGATTAGCCACTCCTTTACTTCTAATCATTCCAAACAGAAATTGGTTTACGCCCTTAATTGAAGCTTGTCTCTAATTGATTATTTGGAAACGCCTCTCTGAACAACCAAATACCTTGGCTGTAATACCAGTTTTATTCCATCGGGGGTAGCAGACATAGAAAAACAGTTTCATTATCAAATACTGCTAACAGTTTAATATATGTATTCTTATATATTTTTAAATGTATATTTAAAATACTCACTATTTTCTGCACCAGCAAACAAATATGTCCAATATGTATGGGGCTATTTAATATTATTTAATCTGAGTAAACTAAACATGAGGTATTTGAAGAAACTGCATTTAAAGATCACATTTTCTATGAAAGGATTTAAAAGGATTACAATACTTTCAGCATGGATCCAACTATTTTCTCAGTATACAATTGCCATCTTGATATCACATACATACCTTGTGAGTGGCAGTCTAATGTAATTTCATATAGCTATATTTACATTTGATTATTATCCCATATTAATATAAATATTGCATATCTGTAAATATTATTTTAATATTTAGTGTATACGCTATATGATATGATTCAGGGCACATATTATATAGGCATTCATATATTAGTATCTACTAGTCATATCTGGAACCTAGTTTGTATATCAGATGACAGAAAAACAAAAGAATGGTATTTATTTTGAAATAAATTGGACATTTTAAATTGCCCATATAGCTACTTACTCAATTCAGTGGATACTTATCCAATATGTTACTGTTAGGCATTTCTCTCAGATCCACAAATATACATTTATACAATACTGAGGTACACCATAACTGAAAATTACACATAAGTTGTACTTTAAAATCTCAATGTTGATGCTTTCAACTTCCCCATATCACCAAGGGCATTTGGAGCTTCAACATCTGGGGTTTGTGTATTGGAACTCAGCATGTGCCACTTTGCACTGAGATAACAGATATTTAAATTGTTGGTCATCCTGGAAAGGTATCTCAAATTGTAGACTTTTAGGCTGCTTATCCACAGGGGTTCCTGTGATCTAAGTAATGAATTTCTTAGGCTAAATTAATTTAGAGATTTCAATCTGGGAAGACTATACAACAATAATTCTTTAGAAATTACCACTCTTCTGAGACCGTGACTAAAGGCTCTTGAGATGTGACATTATCTCTTATAGTTAGGGACAAATGTTTGTTCTTTAGAAGTCATGTCTAGTGAAACTCTGAACAGAAGGAGGTCTGAGTAAACAATAACTTTCTTTCATATGTACTGGGGACATGCCGGGCTTGTAATGTGTCTCTGACAACAGAAAGGGGGGTCGACATCACCCATTTCAGTGTTGTCAACAATGTTGTATCATGCAGCAATAAAATTTATATCAATATCCTCCTATATGCATGAAATAATCAATTTGATATCTGTGCACATAGCTTCCAATGATATCACATCTTTTATATGACAGACATAAATAAATATGTACACATATATTGACATATATTATTGCAATTAAGTAGATGAAAATATGGAAAAAAGGTTTTAACTATGTATTTACTGTAAATATTTTACATTCCAATGTTCTGTACATATGTTGTTCTGCACATATGTATTTGTAAATAGAAATATATCTGTATATATCTATACTTATATATATTCATTGATATATATATATTAATATTTTCATACCGGGCTAGTGAATGCGGATATATTAAACCAGATGGCTGTGTGCTGCTGCCTGATGCAACTGTAGCTAAATTAAACCAGACGGCTGTATGCTGCTGCCTGCTGCAACTGCAGCTACTTTAAACCATATGACTGTGTGCTGCTACCTGCTGCAACTGAAGCTACATTAAACCAGATGACTGTGTGCTGCTACCTGATGCAACTGCAGCTAAATTAAACCAGATGACTGTGTGCTGCTGCCTGATGCAACTGCAGCTAAATTAAACCAGATGACTGTGTGCTGCTACCTGCTGCAACTGCAGATACATTAAACCAGATGACTGTGTGCTGCTTTCTACTGCAACTGCAGAAAAATTAAACCAGATGACTGTGTGCTGCTGCCTGCTGCAACTGCAGATAAATTAAACCAGATGACTGTGTGCTGCTGCTTGATGCAACTGCAGCTAAATTAAACCAAATGGCTGTGTGCTGCTGCTTGATGCAACTGAAGCTACATTAAACCAGATGACTGTGTGCTGCTACCTGATGCAACTGCAGCTAAATTAAACCAGATGACTGTGTGCTGCTGCCTGATGCAACTGCAGCTAAATTAAACCAGATGACTGTGTGCTGCTACCTGCTGCAACTGCAGATACATTAAACCAGATGACTGTGTGCTGCTTTCTGCTGCAACTGCAGATAAATTAAACCAGATGACTGTGTGCTGCTGCTTGATGCAACTGCGGCTAAATTAAACCAAATGGCTGTGTGCTGCTGCTTGATGCAACTGCAGATAAATTAAACCAGATGGCTGTGTGATGCTACCTGCTGCAACTGCAGATAAATTAAACCAGATAGCTGTGTGCTGCTACCTGCTGCAACTGCAGATAAATTATACCAGATGATTGTGTGCTGCTGCCTGCTGCAACTGCAGCTAAATTAAACCAGATTACTGTGTGCTGCTGCTTGATGCAACTGCAGCTAAATTAAACCAGATGTTTGTGTGCAGCTTCCTGCTGCAACTGCAGCTAAATTAAACCAGATGACTGTGTGCTGCTGCCTGATGCAAATGCAGATGAATTGAACCAGATGGTTGAGTGCTGCTGCCTGCTGCAAATGCAGATAAATTAAGCAAGATGACTGTGTGCTGCTGCCTGCTGCAACTGCAGATAAATTAAACCAGATGACTGTGTGCTGCTGCCTGATGCAACTGCAGCTAATTTAAACCAGATGGTTGTGGGCTGCTGCCTTCTGTAACTGCAGCTAAATTAACCCAAAAAAAGAATAAAAAACAGAGGCGCCACCATGGCCTAATATCGCCAGTACAGGTAAAATGAGCAGCAATATGAGAATGTGAATACTCACAAACATAAAGCACCCCACTGGTGCTAGTAGAGCAGACTGACACTTCTCAGTGGTTCAGCACACTGTATCCAAAGCGCAGAGACAGTCAGGAATCCTCTGACACTCCAATGTATATGTGCCTATGGATAAAGGAAAAAGCAACACGACATGGCCCAATATCATCAAGACAAGGGGAAAATAATACCAATTGCTTGCACTTACAAGATGGTGGGCACCTGCAGGTGCAATCTCAGCAAACTGGAGCCAAAACGTTGCCCAGTAGACTTAAAACAGCAATCCTCAACAGGAACCAGGATCAACGATATAATTTATCACAGGAGGTAAAAAAAATACACACAATAGCAAGTGTATAAAAGTATAAAAAGTCTTTATTATTTCTAGTCACACCTCTCACATCACTAATATAGTCACTGCTACACAGTGTCATCATATTTTACATTGGTATTAGTCACACATATATATTATCAACATTCATTTTTTTTTTTATTCATAACACATCACTTTTCACACCACTAATTTAGTCACTGTTACACAGTGCTATTAATATATTCTTCATATTTGCACTAGTCCCTATAAACACACCATTAACTTTTTATATATTATTTAGTTTTTAATACTTAATTATTTAACATGTATATCACTTTTTTATAGGATATCACCATGTATCTATTCTAGCACTACTAAATCATATGGAACAGTGATTACCATTTGTAATTTAATATACATGTTCTTTATGTGAACACTGATAGTTACTGGCAGCACAGGTCTAATCCCCTGGATGAGATATAAATTATTTAATAAAACAGAATATAGATAAGCACTTTAATGTTTTTCTCAATTGGAGAAAGAGGATTCACTAACAAGAAATTATTGTTTAGTTACTGTGTCTCTTAATAACTTGTTAAAATAGATTCACCAAATAGTGAATTAACAATGCACATCATATATTTTCCAATATGTTATACCTGTTTATTATTTACATAAAATATCATGCCTTTACAACTAAAAAACATTTTATAAATCCTGCATTTCTGCCCTTACCCTTAGCAATTGCAACTGTCTGTTCAATTCTGGATTTATAAAAAACATTTTATAAATCCTGCACTTCTGCCCTCACCCTTAGCAATTGCAATTGTCTGTTCAATTCTGAGGTTCATTAATATGCACAATCTCAGTGTTTGACTGGCATCTATGTGGACCAATCACCTAACACTTCACATCAAAACACTTGATACACCCATTCAATGAATCAAGTGTGACAGGCAGCAAAAGCTGCATTCAAGACATCTGTTCACAAAACAGTTATGGCTCTATTATTTTTATGTTTAAGGAGTTACAGCTCTACTTTTGAAGTAATAGTACCAATACAAATATCAAACTAAACAGTTATGGAAAGTCTGCTCAAGACCATCATACGTTACCCTAATAAACCGTAAGTCAGCACTAATGTGTTATCTAACATTTGAGATCAATCAGCTAGTCTCAACAAGTGGCAACATTAATATTAAGAGTATCAGACTTGCAGCATACTGAGAAACTAAGGAGATTTAAATTGAGAGAATGTATAGGCAGTTATTTTAGATGCACTTTGGGTTTATGTATATAGATAAAAGCAATGGTTCTATGATTTATATCAATTTTTTAATATGTCCTATTGAGATAGACTTTGGACAAAAAATGTTATGTTTAATGTAGTTTTTTAGTTATTTTGTATTGTATGTTTTTATACATCTATTTATACATTGTATTTGTAAGGAGGTTCAACATGTAAATATCTTCTTACCTACATGTGTTTACAAAGGTTACCTTAACAACCACACAAAGGTGATTGTAGTTAGGTGTGGTTTTTTTGCCAATTGTGTTTCTGCTAATTGATTATCCAATCACAATAGCCCATTTGTTTTTAGATTTCTGTTAAATAGCAAGTGTTTTATAATGTTTGTCATAGCCTGATGAAACAGCCTTGAGTAGGCTGAGAAACTAGTTGCTGTGTTAATAAAGACTTTGTATACTTTTATACACTTGCTATTGTGTGTATTTTTTTCACCTCCTGTGATAAATTATATCGTTGATCCTGGTTCCTGTTGAGGATTGCTGTTTTAAGTCTACTGGGCGAAGTTTTGGCTCCAGTTTGCTGAGATTGCACCTGCAGGTGCCCACCATCTTGTAAGTGCAAGCAATTGGTATTATTTTCCCCTTGTCTTGATGATATTGGGCCATGTCGTGTTGCTTTTCCCTTTATCCATAGGCACATATACATTGGAGTGTCAGAGGATTCCTGACTGTCTCTGCGCTTTGGATACAGTGTGCTGAACCACTGAGAAGTGTCAGTCTGCTCTACTAGCACCAGTGGGGTGCTTTATGTTTGTGAGTATTCACTTTCTCATATTGCTGCTCATTTTACCTGTACTGGCGATATTAGGCCATGGTGGCGCCTCTGTTTTTTATTCTTTTTTAGATTCCATACTACAGGATAGCCATCCTTTGACAGAGTGCAGCCTCAAACATCTGGGAACTGTCATTACCCTGGACCCATAGACTTTCACATTATCATTATTTGTTTTTGAATTGGTTTTAATATTTTTTCCAATCTATGTTTATATTCTAGATATATATATATATATATATATATATAGTTTTTTACTATTATCATTTTCAGCATTGTGGTTACTTATGTCCACATTTTAGATTTTTTAGGGTTTTATTTATAGTTTTATTATTGTTGCTATTATCATATTTCTAGATTTAGGCCTGTTTTTTTCTGTTGAGACATTACAAGCACTACCATATCACCTATTATATTTAAACTGAGGAAGCGCCCCCTAAGGGCGTGGTGTGTCCACTGAGTACACACCACTCTCTCCATACATACTAAATTAACCCAGATGGTTGTGTGCTGCTGCCGGATGCAACTGCAGCTACATTAAACCAGATGACTGTGTGCTGCTGCAACTGCAGATAAATTAAACCAGATTGATGTGTGCTGCTGCCTTATGCCACTGCAGATAAATTAAACCAGATAGCTGTGTGCTGCTGCTTGCTGTAATTGCAAGCTGATATCTGGTTTAATGTACCTGTGGTTGCAGCAGGTAGCAGCTTTCTTTGAAAATATAATATAAAATGTTTAATTATGCATAATAAAAAGTACTTTGCAATGTACTTTAGTTTATTATTTTCCCCCCATTTTCTTATAGTCTGACTCTGAGAATTGTGGGTTTTTCATTTCTCAGGAGAATAGGACATGCCCACAGCAGACGTCTGATCTTGCCACACATATCTGTCCCTATATGGTCTCAGAAGAAGTGATGAGAAACTGCAAAACAATTAAAGTTCTATTAACCAAATGACAGTGGCTAGCATTGTTTTCTCCAGTAACAAGTCTGGTTTGTCTCTTCCAAATTAGGCAAGTGGTGGGTGGAGATTGGCCATTACAAAACAACTGCAGCAAACAAGTTGATTTGAATGTTAATGTATTTTGTTTTCTATCCAATTTAGTTTTGAAAGGCCAGGTGTCAACCAATATAGTATAGTATTTAAGCACTCTTACAAATGTAAAGTGACTTCACATTGAGAACCGTTTTGAACAGATGGATTGTGATGTTGATGTATAAAGTAAGTTTTGCCTCATGAATTGTTAGTGGAAGAAGCTGTGTTTTTTTACTTATTTTAAAGGAACACTAAAGTTAAAATTAAACTTCCATGATTCAGATAGAGCATGCAATTAAACTGTGCACAGTTTTTTTTTATATGCACACTGGTTGAGGCACCAGGTCCTACGGAGCATGTGCAAGAGTATATAAGTATATGTATTTTGTGATTGGCTGATGGCTGTCACATGATACAAGGGGAAGGAAATTGAACTAACTGTCATTTATCAGAAAATATTTACTGCACATTTGAAATTTAAACTGTTATTGCATTGTCTTTTTGGTATGCACTTGTTGATTATGCAGATCTGTATTTAAAAGTCCTTTGATTTTTGCATCTTACTGCAACTTGTTGAAATCTTTGAAACTGTCTCTTTATGGCATGGACTGGATTAGCTTGATAAACCTTCTGTATTTATGCGCAACATTTTTTTATCACCCAATTGGAGCACATAAACCTTGCTCTATTAAATATGGGTTGTTACATATCAATGAGCTCTCTCAGTGAGTTAAATGTATTCCTACAATTATTAGTTCATTTCTATTTTGAGAATGAGCTTCACATGAAACCATTAGATGAACAATTTGCTGTTCTTGTAATTTAAACTTGTTTATTTTATGAAACACAAAGTAAATTTTTTCACAAGTCCAATCATGCAGTTTCTTGACACCATAGGATATCTTTATTGATTTTATTATAACAATAACTTATTGTCATCTACTCAGTTTACTGATATTTATCTACTCAGTCTGATCACAGATGGATTTGGCTGTGGTTTTAGTGCTTGAGGATTGGAAATTCCATCATGAGTATGATGGAAATAGTGTTGGTATCTGGCTGCATTACACGCTTGTTCGCATTAAGAATACAGCAGCACTTGTCTTGCATGGACTTGTTCTCATTAGGAATAAGGCAGCACTTTTCTTGCATGGACTTGTTCTCATTAGGAATAAGGCAGCACTTTTCTTGCATGGACTTGTTCTCATTAGGAATAAGGCAGCACTTTTCTTGCATGGACTTGTTCTCATTAGGAATAAGGCAGCACTTTTCTTGCATGGGCTTGTTCTCATTAGGAATAAGGCAGCACTTGTCTTGCATGGGCTTGTTCTCATTAGGAATAAGGCAGCACTTGTCTTGCATGGGCTTGTTCTCATTAGGAATAAGGCAGCACTTGTCTTGCATGGGCTTGTTCTCATTAGGAATAAGGCAGCACTTGTCTTGCATGGGCTTGTTCTCATTAGGAATAAGGCAGCACTTGTCTTGCATGGGCTTGTTCTCATTAGGAATAAGGCAGCACTTGTCTTGCATGGACCTGTTCTCATTAGGAATAAGGCAGCACTTGTCTTGCATGGACCTGTTCTCATTAGGAATAAGGCAACACTTGTCTTGCATGGACCTGTTCTCATTAGGAATAAGGCAACACTTGTCTTGCATGGACCTGTTCTCATTAGGAATAAGGCAGCACTTTTCTTGCATGGACTTGTTCTCATTAGGAATAAGGCAGCACTTTTCTTGCATGGACTTGTTCTCATTAGGAATAAGGCAGCACTTTTCTTGCATGGACTTGTTCTCATTAGGAATAAGGCAGCACTTTTCTTGCATGGACCTGTTCTCATTAGGAATAAGGCAACACTTGCATGGACTTGTATGTCATTTGAAGCAGGATTACTGTTACCCACTTTTAAACACTTTACTTGTGAGACATGAGTTGATGGCCTCTTTTAGAGCACACATGATTCAAAAAAGTATCATATATCGTATATTTTAAATCTGCTTTTAAGCATTTGGACAGGATGTGCTAAACTAGAGCATAGTGTACTTGTAATGCAGGCTGCATTAATGGTACATAGCATGTCAGCCAATGTAAGTATCTTTGCATTTTGAATACCTGGGACAAGTTTTTCTATATAAAGATCTATAAATAAAAATGTGATCTTGACTAGGATCAAATAGGGCAATTTTCAGCATTGTCAAAAATGCCACAATTAAAGGGCCATTAAATACAGTAGAATTACCTAATTAAGAAATGCATCATAAAGACAATACAATAACCCTAAGGGCCCCATTATCTTGCTGCATATGCAGCTTTGGAGGCCCTTCACTGCAGGTTTGCATGAGAAGTGAACCTTGTCTATCCGGGCATTGATAAATGGGGCACTTAGGGCTTGATTTATCAGGCGGCAGCGGACAGGGGTGTTGTCAGGGTTTTTTCCCTGTTTGCCATGTGCTGCTGGCAGCCATTTTACTCACGTTTCTTCCTGACTATGGTGCATTGTGGGGGATGCTGCTCATTTCCTACACTTCTTTTTATGGCTAGACTGGTGTGCATCATCCATGTGAGACAGGATGCAGTCTCAGAATTGTGATGTCATCACTTATTATTTAAAGGGCCTCTGTTCAGTATGCTTTTGCCTTTGCGTTGTCTCAGACCTGTTTGTGAGAGTTCCTGTGTATTACCTGGCTGTCTGACATCCTTCCTGGTTCCTGATCCCTGGCTTTTTCCTGACTCTGTTGATTTCCTTGTTCCTGATTCCGGCTCGTCTGACTATTCGCTTTGGCTCCTGACCCGGCTCGTCTGACTACCAGCTCTGGTTTTGACTCCTGGCTTGTTATTTGACTTGTGGACTTTTTATTATTTTTTGCTATGAATAAAGGTGTGATTATTTTTGCACTTCTCGTCTGTCTGATTCCTGGCACCCTGACATTATGCAAAGGACATGAATCCTGATGGTGCCAATAATCCACCTTTACCTGCCATCATTTCCAGGATGGATGAACAGGATCACCGTTTGGATCAATTTGCACTAGCCCTGCAAACCCTGCTGACTTGCACTGCACATTTGGATCAAAGTGTCGCGCAAGTTGTTGCTGCTCCTGTTTCCGATGCTGCACCTATGCCTACCAGGAGCATGTCCAGTTCTGCGCCTCTACCTCAGCGATATGGAGGCAATCCTATTTAGTGCAGAGGGTTTTTGAACCAGGTGGGCATTTACTTTGAGATGTTACCTCAGGCGTTTCCCTCTGACAGAGCAAAGGTGGGATTTCTCATCTTGTTACTCTCTGACACAGCTCTTGCCTGGGCTAATCCTTTGTGGGAGACTAATAAACCTGTGATTTCAAATTACCCTGAATTTGTGGCCACCTTTCGAAGGGTATTTGATGTTCCGGCTCACTCCTCCTCTGCTGCTAAACGACTCATGTCCATTCAGCAAGGTACAAGATCTGTTGCTCAGTATGCTATTGAGTTCCATACGCTTGCCGCAGAGGTAGGTTGGAACAATGGAAGTCCTTGTTGCCCGATTCATTCATGTCTCAGGGTATTCTGGCTTTGGAGGAGCATCTCCGGCAACTCCGTTCCACGTGGGTGCAGATTCAGGATTGCCTTCATCGTTCTATGCAGCGGCAAAAGTTCCAGGCTGATCGTAGGCGTCTGCCCGCACCTTCCTACCAGGTTGGTGAGAGAGTTTGGCTGTCCTCCCGCAACTTGAACCTTTGTGTGCCTTCCAATAAATTGGCTCCCCGTTATGTTGGTCGCTTTTGAATACTCTGATGGGTTAATCCTGTGGCCTACGCTCTTGACCTTCCTCCTTCTATGCGCATCTCCCATGTTTTTCATGTCTCCCTCTTGAAACCATTGGTTTGTAATCGGTTTACCACTGTGTTGCCTCGTCCCTGTCCTATCTTTGTTGACAAGCATGAGGAGTATGAGGTCAGCAGCATTATTGACTTTCGTATGTCCAGGGGCCGTGTACAGTACTTGGTTCACTGGAGGGGCTACGGTCCAGAGGAGCGTTCTTGGGTTCCCTCCTCTGATGTTCATGCTCCCGCCCTCCTCCGTGTCTTCATTGCCCGTTTTCCCAATAAGCCTTTTGTCCTCCCGCGGGGGAGGGGTCATTGAGGGGAGGGTACTGTCAGGGTTTTTTCCTTGTTGTTTGTCATGTGCTGCTGGCAGCTATTTTACTCACCTCTCTTCCTGACTATAGTGCATTGTGGGGGATGTTGCTCATTTCCTACACTTCCTTTTATGGCCAGACTGGTGTGCATCATCCATGTGAGACAGGATACAATCTCAGAATTGTGATGTCATCACTAATTATTTAAAGGGCCTCTGTTCAGTATGCTTTGCCTTTGCTTTGTCTCAGACCTGTTTGTGAGAGTTCCTGTGTATTAGTGATGAAATATCAGAAAGCGCCTAACTAGAGGCTATTGGGAAGTGGGTTTAGAAGATTCTATAAGCTTCTCTATCATGTGTAGATATTTTTGGTAAAATATAACACAAGGTTGTATAAAAATGAATATATAAGCGATATAAAAGTTTGACAAATTTAATACATAAAATAAAATTAAAATTCAGCATACAATCAGTTAAAAACATGGATCCATGTACATATTATAGAATATTGTACAATATTAATCGGTTAATAACAATTGTTTTAAAACGATAAGTAACAGTTGTTTTAAAACACAAACTTATTCTAAAAATCACAAACTTCTGTAAAAATTACTTTAAATGTTACAAACTTCTGTAAAAATTACTTTAAATATTTGTTGTTATACAGTTCCTTAAAATGTAGTTTGGGTGTATTGCACCAATTTATTGAATGTCTCTAATTCCTTAGTGGGAATATCCTCCTCCGTTAAAAAATGTGATAAAACAATGATGGTATATATAAATAAAAGTGATTCCTTTAAAGTGTTCCAGAAAAAATTCTGTGTTAGAAAAAATTAATAAAAAATCTGTGTTTAAAAACAAAATTATATTGGTGTTCTAAAAAGTCGGAGATATGTGAATCAAAAACATATAACTCAAAAATTGAACTCAAAAATCGAAAAATTGAACTAAAAAACGTGTGGTGATCCAAAAATGATGATGGTGAAAAAATTAGTTAGTGGAGAAAAATGTGTGGGTGTAGCTCCAAATCCTTAATCAATGGTTATTTGATGGTTTAAAGTAAGTGTGTTGGTAATAATGATGATTAAAATCCTCCTTTCCTTTCTGGCGAATGCTTAGTTGTTGGAGTGTTTTCTAGGGTATTCAGTCTATATTATAAGACTCTATCCTCATAAACCTGCAATCAACAACAAAACAACATAGTGCAATAATGCTACAAATAGAGAAGAAAGTAATGAAATATTGCTCACCAAATTCTGTCAATGCGTTTCGGCCTCTCAGTTAGGCCTTTTTCAAGACTATGTTTGCTGGTGAGTTATGGTGGCTATTTAAAGTATGTTTTACCAATCAGTGGGTCGTGTATTTGGCGCCAAAAAACGTTAGCCTTACTTGACCCGGAAGTATTATCTTTCCCTTACGGTTTTTTATGTAAACTCTTTTTTTCTATTACCTTATTCTGAGTGTTCTATTAATGATTCTCTTTATATTGGGATTTCGTTTATTATTTTTTACTTTATTGCTTATATTTCATTTGTTTTGTTCCTTCGTAAAACCGGATGTGATTTAGTGAAACCGGAAGTGTCAGATGTGAATGGTTTCACTCGTTGAGCCGGATGTTTGTATCTAAGCAAAAACCGGAAGTGACGTCTAGTCTGTCACTTCCGGTCTACCCCGTGTTTACAAACATTGCCGGTTGCCATGACAATACCTCCGGTGTTGTTTTTTGTGTAGGTGATATATAATTCAGCGGAGATTTCTCAGTATTTTGGGTACCAAAGGTTTGGTTCATGGATGCCTTTTGTGATCGTACTATAGAAGGGTATACTAAAAAATTAATACTTTAAAAGGGGATCGAAATGAGCTTATAAATTAAATAATATAAAATATGGTAAAAACTTTCTTGCTTGAACGTGGAACGAACATATTATAGAAAAATTTTTTACTTAAAAAGGGGGATGGGATGAGCTTGGAACTTAGTATAAAATTAGTAAAAAAATGATAAGAACTCTATAGCTGGTCGTAGGATTTTAATATATAATATATAATAAGAGACCCTTTGGATGTTTATTTTACGTATTAAAAAATGTTGGAATTTGATGTAGGTGATATATTAAAATCTAAAACTCTTAAAATGTCTCTAAAAATAGTAATGTCGTAAATAATGAGATCCTAATTCTTGTTTCTCATCTATCTATTAATATATTATTTGGATGATCTGGTCCACTGATTATTATAGTCTCTTAGGCTAAGATTGAGCTTACTAATTGGTGCTAATTATCCGAATATTGTTAGGAGTATGTCTGGGAATAAAACTGAAGATAAGTATTCTATGGATATATCTAGATCTTTCCCTTTACAAGTACTATTACTCCCAACGTGAGGTTCCTACTCAGTCTTACTTTAGGTTAGCCCTATGTTGGTGCTGAAGTGTCTGCTGACCGATAGCTTTGGGAGCTAGTATGAAAATACATGCTGATTGGCTATGTGTCATCTCGTAACGATTCGTGTAATTTGTCACTACAGTTTTACCAATTTCTTATTTGAGATTAAACAAGTGTGAGAGGTCTTCCCTGTTGTTCAATCCCCTAGGGTATAAACTGTCCATGTCAAAGATCCATCTGGATTCGGCAGTTAGTAGACTTTTTTCGTAGTTTCCTCCTCTCCAATTCGGTTTCACTATTTGTATTCCTGTATAGTGGAAATCTTTCTTATTTCCCTGGTGATGATTCGTAAAGTGTCTGTATAGTGCAGTTTCTGTGTTTTTATGTTTGATTTTCAGTAGATGCTCCCTGATTCTATCTTTAAGGACTCGGGATGTTTGTCCTATATATTGGAGCCCACAGTTGCACCATATCAGATAGATTACTCCCTTGCTGGTGCATCTTATCAGGTCATTGATCCTATATTTGACCTTTGTGTTATGCGAGATAATTTCCTTTGTTTTGATGCCTCTTTTGCACGCTTTGCAATTCAAGCAAGGGAAGAAACCTTTAATTTCTTTCCCGAATACATCTCTGGTTTTGTTCTTTATACTTCTCGGTACACTAGGTGATAGTTTGTTTTTTAAATTCTCTGTTTTCTTGTATATAAAGACTGGTCGGGTGGTTAGCTTGTCTCCTAACACCTCGTCGTCTTTAAGAAGTGGCCAGTGTTTTTCTATGATTTTTTCCACAGTTCTCCTGTTTTCACTGAGTTCTGTGATGAAAGGAATGGTGAGGTGATCTTCCTCTGGGTTTATATTCGTTTTCTTGGATTTATATATTAAAAGTTCTTTCCTATCCCTCTGTCGTACTTCCTCGATGTTCCTATTGAGACTTTCTTCGTTGTAGCCTCTTTCCAAAAATTTTTCTTTTAAAGTGGTAGCTTGTTCTTCCCATCTATTTGGGTTGGAACAGTTCTTTTTAAGCCTTAGAAATTGTCCTTTCGGTATATTTGTGTGTTATATTTTACCAAAAATATCTACACATGATAGAGAAGCTTATAGAATCTTCTAAACCCACTTCCCAATAGCCTCTAGTTAGGCGCTTTCTGATATTTCATCACTAAGACATATTCAATCTCAGGGGCAGCTAGGTACCCCATTATCAAAAAGCAAGATTGGGATATTTTGAGCGCTGTAAGATACCGTTAAATTCAACTGTTCTTTGAATCCTAGCAATCGCACAGCAGCTTATTTGGGTTTTTTGAAGAATTCCTTTAAAAAGGTTTGAAGTGGGGAAACTCACACTAATCAGTATCTAATATGGAAGTCACGAAATCCATGAGACAAGATATAACCTTAGATATCAACTACTCTATTACTGACTCAGACATTACCAACACAGAGAATTTAGATTATGCAACTATATTCAAAAATTTAGAAAAACTACTGATACAAGAGGTCAAATTTAAAGCGGAGATTTCTTTTCTGAAGAAATGCTTGGAATTTAATATAATACCAAAAGGGTTAGTCATAAGAAAAGACTGTGCCTTCCAATCAGAGGACCCCACTTTTCTTACGAAATGGGCAGAAATTTTAATAGAATCCTCAAGAAAACTCATGCAATCGATTATAGACTATAGAGAATCTATTTTAGCGAAAGTCGATATTGACATAAAAAACACTGAGGATAACCTTATTGGCCCTGAAGGATTCATACTGGAATCCAAAGATTTTCTAGAAAGAAAAGAGAGTAACAAAAAAGATAACCAAAATCAGAGAGGACATTACAAACAAAAAATCAAAGAAACTAAACAGAGAACTAGAACTGATAAAAAATCAAAAAGAACAGATTAACAAGCAAACATCTGAAGAGGGGATTAATGACACAAAGGAGGCTAAGAATACAGATATTCCAAATGAGGGAGATTGGGTCCAAGTTACACACAGGGGGAGGAGACAGAAACAAAGATTGCCAATAGAAGATGAAAATATTGAATACCACAACCCTAACTATAGAGAGCATAGACGAAACAACACATCTTGGAATCAAGAATATACACCAAGATTCAATAGATGGCATCAGGGATTAGATACAAGAATAAACAATAGGACCCCAAGAATAGCCTTCCATCATCAGACAGAGAAGGGGTTGGGATCATAATGAACAACACTTTTATCAGAACAGAAACAATTTACAATACAACCACAGACAATTCTCAGACACGCCCTACAAGGGGGGATACTATACAAACAATTATAATCAAGATTTTTACTCACCCTCACGCCAATACAATGATAGAAGTCGCGAATACCCAAACTACAGACACTATCCAAGATCGAATAAGAGGCAATATGATAACTATAGAGAAGCCCCAAACACATTTTGGGAACAAGATAGACCCCAAAGACATAACGATTACAACCAGGCATATTATCCCAACAGAAGGGAACATAGACAGAATCCACATGAAAGTGAAAACAACAGTTACTCCTTGGGAAACCAAACAGACTCTAGGACCAACAATAATAGAAAAATCCCCCAAGTAACACAAGGAAAACACCAAGACAACCCAACACCAAGTACCAGTAACAATGAACAACTAAGAGCACCAGGTTCAGGGCACTCTTTTTTAGGGGTAGCACCAAGAATAACCAAGGACCCGGAAAGGGGCTCAACAAAAAGAAAGAACTCTCACCAAGAAGAGTTTCATACACCAACAGAAAAAAGAAAACTCATAGGGGAAAGAGAGGGGGAAGAAAATTGAACAAGAAAGAAACAACAGACCCCCACATTTCCACTAACCCTCAAAATAAAGGCATATTTAATCTGAGTTCCAAGGAACTAACCAAAAAAGAATCTTCAGTTCTAAGTTATGGTCTTTCGTTTGCCCCTTCAAAAGGGTTAAATAAGTTCAATACCTTCATAAATGCGAAAGAATTTGTCAGGAAACTGACACTAAAGACATTTTATGAAGTCTCCGCTGGAAAATTACACATCTCAATATGTAAACAGTAGTAACAGTCCTTATCTACACACGGATCTAAAACCTAGATCCAACTTTAATCCGGTTGCCAGCAAAGGCAACACTATAGAGACCTTTGAAACAATGATATGCAATGAGATAAGAAATATAAAACCAAAGAGTTTGAATAATCACAAGCATAATCTTTCGAAAGAACAGATGAATACCATCAAGTCCCTTGAAAAGAATTGCAACCTGGTTATAAAACCAGCGGACAAAGGTGGGGGCATAGTCATCTTAAATAGAACTGACTATGAAGAAGAATGCAATAGAATACTATAGGATCAAAAAACCTACGAAATTCTGAAAAGAAACCCTATTGAGAACTTTAAGAGAGATTTGGATGTAATTTTGGAGGATGCACATAGCACTGGGGTACTCAATGACAAGGAGTTTAAATACATCAGTATAAAACATCCTATAACCCCAGTATTCTATTACCTCCCAAAGGTGCATAAATCCCTAGAAAAACCTCCAGGCCGACCGATAATTTCGGGGATAGAGAGCCTCTCAAGTAACCTATCGGAATATGTGGACAGAAAGTTACAAAAATATGTAACCAAATCACCATCGTATCTGAGGGACTCCACCCAGATATTAAATATATTGGAGGGTATAGAATGGGAAGAACATTACATACTGGTCACGTGTGATGTAGCCTCCCTATACACCAACATACCACATAAGGGTGGGATTGAGGCAGTCAACTTCTTCCTAGAAAAAGATGAAGAACTACCCGAATTACAAAGACAATTTATTCTGGATGGGATACAATATATCCTCACGCACAACTATTTCTCTAATAATGGGATTTTTTTATAAACAAGTATGCGGAACAGCCATGGGGACCAGGTTCGCGCCCAGCTACGCGAATCTGTATATGGGCCACTGGGAACTGATCTTTTGGGAATAATGCCCAGCGAGCGCGGACCTGGTCCTCTATAATAGATATATCGATGATATAATTATGATATGGAAAGGTTCCATGGATGACCTGCAATATACATTAAATGTTATGAACAAGAACGAAAATAACCTCACATTCACGTATGAAATGAGCAAAAAAGAGATCACCTTTTTGGACCTCAGAATTGAGATCGCGAATGGGAAATTAGAGACGTCCACTTTCTTTAAGGAAGTCGACTGCAATAACTATGTACACAAAGCAAGTTGTCACCTCGAGAGATGGAAAACAAATATACCGAAAGGACAATTTCTAAGGCTTAAAAAGAACTGTTCCAACCCAAATAGATGGGAAGAACAAGCTACCACTTTAAAAGAAATTTTTGGAAAGAGGCTACAACGAAGAAAGTCTCAATAGGAACATCGAGGAAGTACGACAGAGGGATAGGAAAGAACTTTTAATATATAAATCCAAGAAAACGAATATAAACCCAGAGGAAGATCACCTCACCATTCCTTTCATCACAGAACTCAGTGAAAACAGGAGAACTGTGGAAAAAATCATAGAAAAACACTGGCCACTTCTTAAAGACGACGAGGTGTTAGGAGACAAGCTAACCACCCGACCAGTCTTTATATACAAGAAAACAGAGAATTTAAAAAACAAACTATCACCTAGTGTACCGAGAAGTATAAAGAACAAAACCAGAGATGTATTCGGGAAAGAAATTAAAGGTTTCTTCCCTTGCTTGAATTGCAAAGCGTGCAAAAGAGGCATCAAAACAAAGGAAATTATCTCGCATAACACAAAGGTCAAATATAGGATCAATGACCTGATAAGATGCACCAGCAAGGGAGTAATCTATCTGATATGGTGCAACTGTGGGCTCCAATATATAGGACAAACATCCCGAGTCCTTAAAGATAGAATCAGGGAGCATCTACTGAAAATCAAACATAAAAACACAGAAACTGCACTATACAGACACTTTACGAATCATCACCAGGGAAATAAGAAAGATTTCCACTATACAGGAATACAAATAGTGAAACCGAATTGGAGAGGAGGAAACTACGAAAAAAGTCTACTAACTGCCGAATCCAGATGGATCTTTGACATGGACAGTTTATACCCTAGGGGATTGAACAACAGGGAAGACCTCTCACACTTGTTTAATCTCAAATAAGAAATTGGTAAAACTGTAGTGACAAATTACACGAATCGTTACGAGATGACACATAGCCAATCAGCATGTATTTTCATACTAGCTCCCAAAGCTATCGGTCAGCAGACACTTCAGCACCAACATAGGGCTAACCTAAAGTAAGACTGAGTAGGAACCTCACGTTGGGAGTAATAGTACTTGTAAAGGGAAAGATCTAGATATATCCATAGAATACTTATCTTCAGTTTTATTCCCAGACATACTCCTAACAATATTCGGATAATTAGCACCAATTAGTAAGCTCAATCTTAGCCTAAGAGACTATAATAATCAGTGGACCAGATCATCCAAATAATATATTAATAGATAGATGAGAAACAAGAATTAGGATCTCATTATTTACGACATTACTATTTTTAGAGACATTTTAAGAGTTTTAGATTTTAATATATCACCTACATCAAATTCCAACATTTTTTAATACGTAAAATAAACATCCAAAGGGTCTCTTATTATATATTATATATTAAAATCCTACGACCAGCTATAGAGTTCTTATCATTTTTTTACTAATTTTATACTAAGTTCCAAGCTCATCCCATCCCCCTTTTTAAGTAAAAATTTTTTCTATAATATGTTCGTTCCACGTTCAAGCAAGAAAGTTTTTACCATATTTTATATTATTTAATTTATAAGCTCATTTCGATCCCCTTTTAAAGTATTAATTTTTTAGTATACCCTTCTATAGTACGATCGCAAAAGGCATCCATGAACCAAACCTTTGGTACCCAAAATACTGAGAAATCTCCGCTGAATTATATATCACCTACACAAAAAACAACACCGGAGGTATTGTCATGGCAACCGGCAATGTTTGTAAACACGGGGTAGACCGGAAGTGACAGACTAGACGTCACTTCCGGTTTTTGCTTAGATACAAACATCCGGCTCAACGAGTGAAACCATTCACATCTGACACTTCCGGTTTCACTAAATCACATCCGGTTTTACGAAGGAACAAAACAAATGAAATATAAGCAATAAAGTAAAAAATAATAAACGAAATCCCAATATAAAGAGAATCATTAATAGAACACTCAGAATAAGGTAATAGAAAAAAAGAGTTTACATAAAAAACCGTAAGGGAAAGATAATACTTCCGGGTCAAGTAAGGCTAACGTTTTTTGGCGCCAAATACACGACCCACTGATTGGTAAAACATACTTTAAATAGCCACCATAACTCACCAGCAAACATAGTCTTGAAAAAGGCCTAACTGAGAGGCCGAAACGCATTGACAGAATTTGGTGAGCAATATTTCATTACTTTCTTCTCTATTTGTAGCATTATTGCACTATGTTGTTTTGTTGTTGATTGCAGGTTTATGAGGATAGAGTCTTATAATATAGACTGAATACCCTAGAAAACACTCCAACAACTAAGCATTCGCCAGAAAGGAAAGGAGGATTTTAATCATCATTATTACCAACACACTTACTTTAAACCATCAAATAACCATTGATTAAGGATTTGGAGCTACACCCACACATTTTTCTCCACTAACTAATTTTTTCACCATCATCATTTTTGGATCACCACACGTTTTTTAGTTCAATTTTTCGATTTTTGAGTTCAATTTTTGAGTTATATGTTTTTGATTCACATATCTCCGACTTTTTAGAACACCAATATAATTTTGTTTTTAAACACAGATTTTTTATTAATTTTTTCTAACACAGAATTTTTTCTGGAACACTTTAAAGGAATCACTTTTATTTATATATACCATCATTGTTTTATCACATTTTTTAACGGAGGAGGATATTCCCACTAAGGAATTAGAGACATTCAATAAATTGGTGCAATACACCCAAACTACATTTTAAGGAACTGTATAACAACAAATATTTAAAGTAATTTTTACAGAAGTTTGTAACATTTAAAGTAATTTTTACAGAAGTTTGTGATTTTTAGAATAAGTTTGTGTTTTAAAACAACTGTTACTTATCGTTTTAAAACAATTGTTATTAACCGATTAATATTGTACAATATTCTATAATATGTACATGGATCCATGTTTTTAACTGATTGTATGCTGAATTTTAATTTTATTTTATGTATTAAATTTGTCAAACTTTTATATCGCTTATATATTCATTTTTATACAACCTTGTGTTATATTTTACCAAAAATATCTACACATGATAGAGAAGCTTATAGAATCTTCTAAACCCACTTCCCAATAGCCTCTAGTTAGGCGCTTTCTGATATTTCATCACTAAGACATATTCAATCTCAGGGGCAGCTAGGTACCCCATTATCAAAAAGCAAGATTGGGATATTTTGAGCGCTGTAAGATACCGTTAAGTTCCTGTGTATTACCTGGCTGCCTGACTCCCTGGCTTGTTCCTGACTCTGCTGTTTTCCTTGTTCCTGATTCCGGCTCGTCTGACTATTCGCTTTGGCTCCTGACTCGGCTTGTCTGACTACCAGCTCTGGTTTTGACTCCTGGCTTGTTATTTCACTTGTGGACTTTTTACTATTTTTTGCTATGAATAAAGGTGTGATTATTTTTGCACTTCTCGTCTCAGTCTGATTCCTAGCACCCTGATAGGTGTACATATGTGCCCCTTTCTGCCACAGCTCACCTCTGGCAGGCAGAACTCTGTTGGTGGAATTCAGCATTGCACAAGAGCTCTATTTTGTGCTCTTGTGCAACACCGCCCCCTGTCCGCACACAGCCAATCACGTGCAAGGGGTAGGAGCTGTCAATCTCCCCGGTCGGACGAGACTGGGGAGATTGAAATTCTCCAGAGAACAATTAAAATCTAAAGCGCCAGTACAGGCAAAATATACCCAAGAAAAAGAGAGCATGCAATTTAGTGTTTATATAAAAAATAATTTATTCTTCAACAAATGTCACAAAAAGAACCTAAAAATAAAAATATGTATAACATGAAATGAAAATCTCCTAGGTATAAATAAAACCTTATACAAGAATTCAGACAATAAAATATGTGATTGGCCAATCTCTATTAAAATGTGAGTAATCTATAAAAGCATTTACACAAGGAAAATTACACATATATTGTAGGTTACTAATGTAAGCAACTAGAACTGTATGTATCAGAATATCAAGCAATTTGTAACACAATATCTATCACCAAATTATCTACTGATAATCTAAGAGTATGTGCGCTAAGTGCATAAACCAAATAGCTTCCGTTAAATATGGCTAAGTCAGCATATCAGTAAAATGTCCACAAAGGTGCAGATGAATATGAGTGATTTACTGGTATCCGTGATTCCTTCAGTGTAGCACAGTGTTTTTTTTAGTGCTCTAATGGATCCACTAGAAACTACAGGTACCTGTTTAAGTGATCCTTTTAAGATCAGCTCTTAGAATGGAATGAGCTGTCTTCTTTGTCCGATGTCACCTTTTAGAAGAAAATGCCTCCAAAATAAGACAAGCAGTGTAACTGTTTTTGCTGATCTTGAAGCCGCGCTGTAAACCCCAGCTACAAACACTTCTGTCTCTTGCTCAGTTCTCGCCTATACCGGTTAGGGCGCTGATTAGCTTAGTATTATGGGAGTGTCTGTTTTGAGCTGTGGGGTGCCGGCTCTACAGCTGATCCTTTCTTTTCTTCCTCTTGATGCACACTAAGAGATCCGCAACGCGTTTCCGCTGAAATTACTTCAGCCTTTCTCAAGCTTGATCTCCTTTGAATCCTATGGCTTTAAATAGCCCTCCTTCCATTTCAATTGGTTAGGAATTTCAGCCAAAAACAATCCTTTAGTAAATAACAATACAGTCCGTCTGGTGACGTAAGCAGTAAAACTGTCTCTTTAAGATGCTTTGCTTCCAATGAATCAAAATGTAAACACTTCTGTCCTTTGCTAGTATGGCAGTTTACACAGACACACTTCTAAACTCCGCCCATTGCACGCTTCATCAGAGTTTAGAAGTGTGTCTGTGTAAACTGCCATACTAGCAAAGGACAGAAGTGTTTACATTTTGATTCATTGGAAGCAAAGCATCTTAAAGAGACAGTTTTACTGCTTACGTCACCAGACGGACTGTATTGTTATTTACTAAAGGATTGTTTTTGGCTTTAAATTCCTAACCAATTGAAATGGAAGGAGGGCTATTTAAAGCCATAGGATTCAAAGGAGATCAAGCTTGAGAAAGGCTGAAGTAATTTCAGCGGAAACGCGTTGCGGATCTCCTAGTGTGCATCAAGAGGAAGAAAAGAAAGGATCAGCTGTAGAGCCGGCACCCCACAGCTCAAAACAGACACTCCCATAATACTAAGCTAATCAGCGCCCTAACCGGTATAGGCGAGAACTGAGCAAGAGACAGAAGTGTTTGTAGCTGGGGTTTACAGCGCAGCTTCAAGATCAGCAAAAACAGTTACACTGCTTGTCTTATTTTGGAGGCATTTTCTTCTAAAAGGTGACATCGGACAAAGAAGACAGCTCATTCCATTCTAAGAGCTGAACTTAAAAGGATCACTTAAACAGGTACCTGTAGTTTCTAGTGGATCCATTAGAGCACTAATAAACACTGTGCTACACTAAAGGAATCACGGATACCGGTAAATCACTCATATTCATCTGCACCTTTGTGGACATTTTACTGATATGCTGACAGCCATATTTAACGGAAGCTATTTGGTTTATGCACTTAGCGCACATACTCTTAGATTATCAGTAGATAATTTGATGATAGACATTGTGTTACAAATTGCTTGATATTCTGATACATACAGTTCTAGTTGCTTACATTAGTAACCTACAATATATGTGTAATTTTCCTTGTGTAAATGCTTTTATAGATTACTCACATTTTAATAGAGATTGGCCAATCACATATTTTATTGTCTGAATTCTTGTATAAGGTTTTATTTATACCTAGGAGATTTTCATTTCATGTTATACATATTTTTATTTTTAGGTTCTTTTTGTGACATTTGTTGAAGAATAAATTATTTTTTATATAAACACTAAATTGCATGCTCTCTTTTTCTTGGGTATATTTTGCCTGTACTGGCGCTTTAGATTTTAATTGTTCTCTGTTGTCCTTTCCCCTGGGGATTTAGGAGAAATATCCCCTTAAAGCATATATACCCTAACCTTTGCGCAGTCTGTATAACCTTTTGTAGATTATCCTAGATTGAAATTCTCCACCTAAGAGGTGGAGAAAAGGATATTAAACATTGGTCTGATGACCGCTGCTTGATATATACTGACTACAGGTTCTCTTGTGAGAGACTGCAGTCTTAAAGGGACAGTCAACCCAAAAAATATTGTAACTTATTTAGATTAGTTAATTAACGATCTTTACAGTAAACTGTAGCCCAATTTTCATCTAAATAAAAGTTGGCAGAAAATAAACTTACTGATCTCATCTGGCTGTTTTGAAATGGCCTCCTGACCCCTCCTTCTCTGACATCTCCCAAAAGCTCTCTCACTAGTACAGGATTCTTTCCACTCGTCCCTGCGCGCTCCTGTGTCTTACAAAGAGTTAGCAGCACCGCTGCCAGTACATAACTCCCCCCACTGTCTAATAAATCTCATCTATTGTATTTATTAATTAAATGGTCTTTTCACTGCCTGCATTTATACCATGTGTATATAAGGAAAGGGCTGCTCTATTGACGTGAGATATAGGCAGATTATGCATTTATACATCAGGGCTGATCTGTGCTTCTAGCGCTGTGTGTAACTTACAGAGAATGAGAGGCAGTGAGTGCCGGGCAGGAAAATCTTGTAGACCTGTTTATCGCTGTTACAAGCACAGACCCACATCACATTGTCGCCTGCCCGGCACTCACTGCCTCTCATCTGCCCCTCCTGCCCTCCGCTGCTGTTCTTCCATGCACATGATAGCCCACAGCTTGCAGAGAGACAAACCGGGTCCATTGTAAGGATCCTGGAAATCTCTCTCTCCTTCTGTGCACGGTAAGCGTTTATAAGGTCGCTCTCCTCTCTGCAGTGTCCGGGTAGTGGGGACATGTGGTGGTGATACTGGTTAAACTGCTGCTGCAGCAGGTAGAAAGATCACTCGGTTACTCTTGTAATCTGGTCTGGGGGACTGTGGAGGGCTCTTGGTTTTATTGTTACCTAGGCTGAAATATTTTGCCATGATCAGTCCGGACAGTTCCTGCGCGGTGTTATCTCTTGCAGCAGCTGATCTGCTGACACTCCTCCAGCACGCTGTGCTTACATGGAACTCCGCACAAGTTTGGTTGGGCAAATTCCCAAAGCAGGGAGAGTTGCTGGGCTCAATGACCGAGGCTAGGGCACCACGGGCTAGTAGATTCTAATATCCTCTAACAGTAAGAAGAAACATTCTATGGAAATATGTGGATCGATGCAGCTTGTGTTAAAACTCATTCATATAATACTAGAGTGACCACATGTCCCGGACTGCCCGGGACAATCCCGCATTTTGCAGTTCTGTCCCTGGTCCTGGGCACCATCATTGCGGGACAATGCAGTGTCCCGGAATGGATGGCTGCCCTCCAGTGCCGCCATGGCCATCTGTCAAACAGACTCTCTGACTCCGCCGGGAATTGACGCAGCGAAGCCAGGAGAGAGGCGTGCTGCCTGCGCAGCTAGCGGGATGATGTCAGGTATGTTTCTGGAGGACACAGGAGGAGAAGAACATCCTGGTGGCGGGCGCCGCGCAATATCTAAGCTAGAGTGCACTGTGTAGAGCAGCACACAGAGCAGACTCAGCAGAGTAGCGTGCGCAGAGCAGATTCAGCAGACGAGTTATTATTATAGCAGACTCAGTCTCAGATGGGTAAGAATAGATTAGAACTACTAGACGTTGCAACTTTCATCATATGCACACATAGCATAGTTAAATTATACTAATTAATTAGTATATTAATGACATTTTTATTTTATCAACCATACAAAAAAATATTTTTCATTATGATATAAATTTAAAAAAATATATAGCAAAGGTGGTTTGATTCCCTGATGAGATGGGTGATGTAAAAAAGTATGCCGCTCTAAGTAACTTTATGAAAGCATGTGTACATTGTACATCACCTAAAGTCTAAAGTGGTGACCACAGTTTTTTTTATTTATTAGGGGGGGGTGTCCCTGAATGGCAGTTTGGAAATGCAGTCAGCACCACAACTGCAAACCAGATATTAAAATCTACTAGCCGGTGGTGCCCTAGCCTCGGTCATTGAGCCCAGCAACTCTCCCTGCTTTGGGAATTTGCCCAACCAGACTTGTGCGGAGTTCCATGTAAGCACAGCGTGCTGGAGGAGTGTCAGCAGATCAGCTGCTGCAAGAGATCACACCGCGCAGGAACTGTCCGGACTGATCATGGCGAAATATTTCAGCCTGGGTAACAATAAAACCAAGAGCCCTCCACAGTCCCCCAGACCAGATTACAAGAGTAACCGAGTGATCTTTCTACCTGCTGCAGCAGCAGTTTAACCACACGTCCCCACTACCTGGACACTGCAGAGAGGAGAGCGACCTTATAAACGCTTACCGTGCACAGAAGGGGAGAGATTTCCAGGATCCTTACAATGGACCCGGTTTGTCTCTCTGCAAGCTGTGGGCTATCATGTGCATGGAAGAACAGCAGCGGAGGGCAGGAGGGGCAGATGAGAGGCAGTGAGTGCCGGGCAGGCGGCAATGTGATGTGGGTCTGTGCTTGTAACAGCGATAACCAGGTCTACAAGATGTTCCTGCCCGGCACTTACTGCCTCTCATTCTCTGTAAGTTACAAACAGCGCTAGAAGCACAGATCAGCCCTGATGTATAAATGCATAATCTGCCTATATCTCACGTCAATAGAGCAGCCCTTTCCTTATATACATGGTATAAATGCAGGCAGTGAAAAGACCATTCAATTAATAAATACAATAGATGAGATTTATTAGACAGTGGGGGGGAGTTATGTACTGGCAGCGGTGCTGCTAACTCTTTGTAAGACACAGGAGCGCGCAGGGACGAGTGGAAAGAATCCTGTACTAGTGAGAGAGCTTTTGGGAGACGTCAGAGAAGGAGGGGTCAGGAGGCCATTTCAAAACAGCCAGATGAGATCAGTAAGTTTATTTTCTGCCAAAGTTTATTTAGATGAAAATTGGGCTACAGTTTACTGTAAAGATCGTTAATTAACTAATCTAAATAAGTTACAATAATTTTTGGGTTGACTGTCCCTTTAATGCGGTGAACGGTATGATAAATCAAGTCTTTAGTCTGAATTTCAAATAAGTGGTAGAATTTTTTTCTTACAAATTTCAAAATTACTTACATTTTCCTGTCCCCATATATATCATGTGACATCGATCAGCCAATCACAAACGCTTATACGTGTATATAGTAAACTCTTGCACATGCTCAGTAGGAGCTGGTGCCGCAAAAATAGTGTATATAAAAAGACTGTGCACAATTTAATAATATAAGCTAATTGGAAAGTTGCTAAAAATTGCATTTGCTGTCTAAATTAAGTTTATTTTAGACTTTATTGTTCCTAAAGCAAACTAGATATTCTGCTTTGAGGAAGGTATATTTATAAAACACTTTCCAAGGACATATTAAGTCATTAAGGCTCTTTAAATAGCAATAATTGAGTGATAACTATACTGTCTTGGAAATGGCCTAATTTATATTGTATTGTTAATTTGTGTAATTGTTTATAATCTGCTATTTAAATACTAAGCCCTTCTGCCAGACACACAAAACATTTATATTGAGTATTACAGACAGGAACACCACAGGTTTTTACATCCATAAAACATGTTTTAATTATTTATGAAAGAATTAAACTTTTTTCACTTAATCCAGATTGAATTTTCTATTTAATCACTCCTTTCATTGTTTTGTTTTTTTCACTTTTATTGAGTTCCAAGTGAAATTATAGCTTTTTTGTAGCCTATTCCATTCGTAGGCGTTTATGTTCAATTTGCCATAATTGACCGAAAATATGCATGCTGTGTGAGAGACAAAAGACTGGTTACAAAGGTAAAATGGCACTTATTGCTCCAAGTGGCAATTATACCAATTAACCCCTTCAGAACCACTAGTGCTTATAGTTCCAGATGGGACTTTCCATTACAATATAAGGAGAAAAAGAATGTATTCATAGATTACCTTCTGTTCAGTCGAGAGAGAAAAAATCCATTAAATGTTCATTCATTCTTCATAAAGGTTACTGTTCTGTGGCACATTAAAATTAATCCTTAACAAGGGAAAGGACATTTTTATTTTATTTTTATCTAGTGTTACTGTTACACATTTCAGTATTATTCAGCACATAAATTCATTTCATGACTAACAATTACCCAGACATCCCAACTCTCCCTGAAGTTCAGGGAGTCTCCCTGATTGTAATAGCGGCTCCCTGATGGCAGCAAATGGAATGCAATCTCCCTGAAACTCCAAGTACCATAATCTAATGTGGCTGAAATCCGGAAAAGTGTTTCTTTAAGGGATACCTTTAGTTGCTGGGACATTATGGAACCCTCAAATCATGCATCAGTAGCCAAAAAGCCCCCACTGATTTTAATAAATTAAAATACAAATATTACCTTATTTCCTGCACGTAATTAAACTTTGTATTCTAAAATATTTAAGCATTCAACAAGGGTACGATCAATGGAAAATAGGTTTGTTGTATGTGGTTTTGCAATAAAGCTACTTTTTTTAATATGACTTTAGTGGGAAGCTAAGTCTCTATCTTATTTAGGGTTTCAAGGTGTCCAATATATAACTGGTGGGGGGGGTGTCGCAGTAGCGGATGAAGCCACCTCCCTGAAATAAGTTTTTGCAGGTTGGGATGTCTGTTTACCTCTCAGGTAGGTTTTTATGTAAAATGTCATAAAGGCAACATTTTGGAGGCAGGAACTGATTGCCAGGCTGTGGTTTAGTCAGGAAACAAGTGCAATAGAAATAAATCATGGAGTTGCATAACACCCATAACATCAGTGGCAGTTCTAGAACTTAGAAATTAATTGGGGGGGGGGGGGGGGCGGGGGGGGCTAACAAAGGTGTGAAAAAGTTGAAATTCACAGCACACATAAAATGTGGAGCCCTTTGCAGTTAAAGGGACAGTTCACCCAAATATTTTCTCCCATTTAAATTGTTCCCAATGATTAATTTTTTGCTGGAGTTTTTTTTAATTGTTTACAAGTAGCTCCTTTACCCCTATTTTGGCATTTGAAATAGCTGATTTAGCCTGAGGTATCCCGAACCTATACTGAAAGTTTAGGTTCTGTTGAATAGCTTAAGTAAACACAGCCAGCAGAAGAAAATACACTCTCAGTGGGGGGCATGATAGTTAAGTTATAAAATTATAATTTTCCATTGTTCTCTCTAAGTATTCAGCTTTGGTTTTCTAGACAAATATAAGATAAGGAAGCAAGTCTGTCTACATAAAAGTGATAACATTACGAGATCTGTTATTACCTGAAGCTCAACCCATTGTAATAGGCTGTGGTTTCAAAGCACAAAACCAGCTACTTCATATACACAAATAAACCCGAAAATGCAATTTCTCATAAATTTTATACTCTGCATCTGGTATAACAAGTCATTGAAAATACGTTCAATGAAAAACAGTGTACTGTCCCTTTAAACAGGGGTGCCAGTGTCACACATGCATTTGGAGGCACCCCCATAGAACTGCCACTGGGTTAAGTTAATATAGCTTAATGCAGGTTCCTGCCATCAGGTGGTTATGCAAAATGCGTAATGTCCTCTAGAGAAGAACATATGGGATATGCTTTGTAGGGGCATTGACCTGCAGCATCAGTATGTGATAATGATTATTGTTTGTGATTGGGTCTATTAGGTCAATAAGGTCACTGACAACTCATTCAATGAAAAATAATCTTATTAAAAATCCTAGGTCACATTTACATTATTGCCAATAATGCATGTTCCTCTGCAGTTTACTATGACCCAATTTTCTCGCTTTGCGCTTCCTAAATCTTCCCCGCAGTTTACCATTTGTGTTTACCATTGAAATCAATAGGAAACGCTAAATGGGTATTAGCACCGTGTTTACACTATACAATGTATCATTTTACCTCTACATTGACCAAAACTTAAATTTTTCACTAGTAAATATTACAAGGAGCAGGCAAAATAGTGTGAAAATATACCTAAAACCAAATCTTTTTGTACAGTGTCTAAGATAAACATTATTTGCATAATTTGTGTAAAACAACACTATTGCAATCCAAATCCAACCTGAGAAGTGTTAAACAATCTAAATGCCATTTGTATATAAGTATGATGGATATACTGTGCATGCTTGTTAGATGATTGTATTTGTTTACTTATACAGTGAAGTTTGTTAACCTCACTGTACAGATCACATTTTAAAAACCTCTAGTTTGTTGTTTTATGTTTGTTAAAATCAATGGCCTAGATTCAATAAAGTCTGTTCGTGACTCCTTTCATTCTGTCTAGTGAAACTAATTTACCATAAAAACATGCAAATATTTTACAACAAATATATAAAGAGTGAGATTACAAGTGGAGTGCTAATGCTAGCACTGGACGCGATAAGCAGTATAGCTCCACTTCGCTAATATTAGCGTGCAACTTGATATTACAAGTCCATGGTAAATCAGATTTACCAGAGAAGGTTTAGTGTGGCTTAGAGCACCCATTACTTTCAATGGATATTGTGCTCTAAATATTGCTGATATTACAAGTTGAAAGTTATGGGTTGTACTTGAGTGAAAGCCCAAATAGTTCTATAAGAATTAGTCCAATTAGAGACCTGAGTAAAGAGTAGGGGTTAAAAAAAAATCAAAAGTATTACACTCATATATACATGTTTTTTTTTTTTGTTTGTCTTTTAAAATTTTTTATTGAGAAAGAAAGCTGATACGTAGCAAAAACATCATAATAGTTACAGTCTCAATGCATCAGATACATAGTGATAGACATTCTAGCGTAACAATAAGTTCGACATGGAAAGTGTTGTTGAGGGAAATGTCCACAACATAGTCAGAGTTGATGCCTAAAAGTAGATTCAGCTTTATAGTAGCTTTGATATACAACAAATTAACTTGGGAAAGGGGTCAACAGAGGAAAACAAAATCTTAAACTTTTACAATAAAATGAAACTAAAAACAACAATAGACAAGTCCAATCCAATATTCAGTTTATGGGTACGTTTTAAGTGTATATCCTGATAGTAAATGAGGGCTTAACCATTTACGTCGTAATCACTTTATATCTGTATGTGTAATAATTCAGCAATCTCAAAGTACACGTCTAAGCGGTCTGTCATCGAGTAGTGTAGTCCTTCTAGGTAAAATGTAGAACGTACTTGTCTCTGCCATTCCTGAATGGATGGTATCATGGGTGTTTTCTAGTGTCTGGGAATAACCTGCTTGGCACTATTTAGGAGAATCAGTAGGACACTGTTGTGTGTCTTTGTTAATTTGGGGATGGGTTTATGGAATAAGATACAGGCTGAATCATACTTTATATTGGAAGAAAGCAGGTTATTGATTTCAATAAGTACCTGTGTCCAGAACAGCACTATTAGCGGGCAGGACCACAATATGTGCATTAGAGTACCTGCTTCACTGCAACCTATCCAGCATCTGTCTGATGAGATTGGGAATATTGTTTTTAGTCTGTAGGTGGTTAAGTACCAGTGCATTAGAATTTTATAGTTGTTTCTAATATATTTGCCGATATTGATGCTTTGGCTGTATGGAGGAAAATAGCATTCTATTCCCAGTTTGAGGGGGGTGTTTAAAGGTCTCGGTCCAATTTATTAGTGTAGGAAGGTAGTGGATTGGGAGGTGGTGTGTTTAATATTTTGTAAATCAGGGAGACTGTGCCACCCGTGGGGGCATCACCAGAGCACAAAGATTCAAATGGTAATCTCTGCCTGGTTATGTTTGATTTGTCTGAGATGGAGGAAATTACATTACAAAGCTGAAAATATTGGAACCATTGGGAAAAAAAATCCCTGACCATATTCAATCAAACTCTCTCTATCCTTTAGTGAGTTGCCATCTAGTATCAGAAAATATGGCATTGTATCTCTAAGGGCGGGAGATTCGGTAATTTCAGCTTGTTTGTTAAAGGGTAGGGAAGCGTCTGTGAGGACAGGGGTTAGCAGTGAAGGGATCGTGGATACCAGATTTTTAGATTTAAGTGTGAGGTTCCAAGTATGAAACAACTCATCTATAATAGGGAAAGAGTTAGCTACTTTTGACCAAACAGTTCTAGGTAACCAGCATAGGCCTCCTAATTGTCTTTCTTGCAGGATACTGTGTTCCATTTGTACCCACTTCTTCATTTCAGTATTTAGGCACCAATCTACCACTCTTTGGAGGATCTATATTTAGTTATACATGGCACCCCCAAACCTCCACTCAATTTTGGGTGGTATAATGTAGGTTTAGCTATTCTGGGATGAGTCCCTTTCCATATATATGTATTTCAAATATTTTGTAGGTTAAGAATGTATGACTTTGTTAGGGTAATTGCTATTGTTTGTCATAAATATCATCATTTTCACTGACGAGATGCGTCCTAGCCACAACAGAGACTTTTGACACCATTTGTTTAATTTGAATTTGGTTTCCAACATGAGTCTGTCATAATTATGTTTGTGGAGGATTGAACGATCTGCTGAAAGGAAGATACCCAAATATTTTATAGAATCTTTTTTAATGGTCATGGAGTAGGTGTGATGTAGGAACTGAAGCACTGTGCTCTCTACGCCTATCCTAATAGGGTCTTTATATAGTGCAAAAATATGGTTAATAAATAAGGGGCTAAAACCAAATTGTGATAATGTGTTGTGAAGAAAAAGACAATCAAGCCTGTCAAAAGCCTTCTCTGCATCCATGGCCATAATAACTGCCTGTATTTTCTCTTGTTTTGCATATTCTATAAGTTGTAAGATTTTGTTGGTGTTATCTTAGACCTCTCTGCCTGGGATGAAGCCTACTTGGTTTAAGTGTATAAGTTGCAGTAGGAATTTATTGATTCTTGTGGCTATGATTTTGGAGTATTTTTGATGTCTAGATACAAGAGGGAGATTGGACTGAAGTTGGTTGGGTTATCTGGCATTTTCCCAGGTTTGGGGAGGACTACGATTCTGGCTTCTAGCATGGCTGGAGGAAATGGTGCTCCATTACCTATTTGAGCCAAAAGGCATAACAGTTGGGGGCATAAAATATTTTGCTGAGAAGCCATTAGGGCCCAGACTTTTCCCTGTCTTTAGGTTTTTAATAACCTCTAATAGCTCTTCCCTTGTCACTGGTTGATCTAAATGGTCTACCATATCTTCTGATAGGGATGGGAGGCCAGCCTTTTGAATGTAATTTTAGCATTGGTCTAGAAATGGGGTTTTGAGTGTCTGTTGGGTAGGTCATATAGTGTAGTGTAGTAGTCTGTGAAGATTTGAGCGATTTCAGATTCGGGTGCTTCAGATTTTGTATATAGGATGCTAGTGTTCTCTTTCTAATAGCTTGTGTTAAAAATTTACCAGCTTTATTGCTTTCCATAAAATATGTCCTGTTTAAACTTAGATTGTATTGTCGGGCTTGTTGGTGAAGGAGGTCCTGTAGGAAGGATCTAGTGGCAGTAAGTTGGGCTAAGATCTGTATGTCAGTGGGATGGAGTTTATGTTGATGTTCCAATGTAGAAAGTAGCATGGATAACTGATTGTATTTTTCTTGTTTTATGTTTGGTCAATTGTGATTTTAGTTTAATTAAGTGACCTCTAATTTAACATTTGTGGGTTTCCCATATGTTGTGTGGGTTGATGTCTGGTGTTTTATTTATGGCAAAGAATTATGTTAGGGAATCAGCTATAGCCTTGATGTTAGTGGGATTGATCAATAGTGAGTCATCTAATTACCATAGAAAGGGGGAGTTCTGTTTGGTGGGCCAAAGCATAGTTAAAATTACCACTGAATGAAAAGAGAAGAAGAAGATAAACAGTTTTGTTTAGCACCATATGGACAATTTTTCATGGACATTGATAATGACAAATGGCACACTGTACATTATGCAATTAATGTTTATGTCTGTACAATAAGACTTATTTGATGTTTCTATATTTCTTCTTCAATAAAAGATTTAGAAAAATAAAAATTACAGCTGAATTATCCGACCCAGCTGTGTGGCTGATGGAGGATTTTGAGATATATTGTAGCCCTGTTTGATCAGTAAAAAAATAATCTAAGCGTGAATACATTTTATTTGGGTGTGAGAAAAAAAGAGTAGTCCCTTGTTGAGGGGTGTAAGTATCTCCAGGTATCATACAGCAGTGAGTTAGTGAAATATTGCCATATGGATTTGAGAGTTTTATGTGGGATATGGGGGGTAGAGGAGGAGGAATCCATGAGAGTATTAAGGGAGAAGTTAAAATCTCTAACCATGATAATGATACCTCTAGCAAAGTCTAGCAAGTTAGTGAGCAATGTTTTAAAAAAACTTGGCCTGAGTCTGTGTTGGGGCATAAATATTAATAATCGTGACAAAGGTACCATATAGTATACCTTGTACTGCCAAGTATCTGCAATATATGTCTCTATCGACCTTTTGTTCTTGAAAGGGTACCCCTCTTTTAATTAGAATAGTTACTCCATTTTGTGGTAGAGCGTGGGTATGTGGAACAAAAATAATTGGATTCTTTGTGGGGCCTAAAATGGGTTTCTTGGAGTATGTCTGCATTTCTGTTTTGCAGGTATATAAGAGCTGCCCTTCTCTTTTGAGGTGAATTAAACCCTTTGACATTTTGGGAAATAAATGTGATTGACTGTTTATTTATTGTATCCATCGTGTTGCTGATATATTAATTAGATAATGGTTGATGTAAAGGAGATGCCAAAAATAAAGAAATTAAACCATAACATAATTATAAACTTGTAAACATTAAACTTTAAATGAGTTAGGTACACCCGAGACTCCTTATCTGTTCTGGAGGATCTATTCCATTTGCCCATATCCACCTGTGATCGGCACTGGAGGAGTAATGGGTGGTGAGCTACTTACCGCTCATGACAGCTGTAGCCCTGTGGAAATAGGACGATTATGAGAACTAATCTTTCTAATGCTGCAATTCCTCTACTCACGACCCCACACCCAAGTGAGTGTTACCCAAGATGATCGTCATGGAGTGGGTTGAGTAAGTAGCAAGGACTAAGAACCAAAACTCAGGACTGGGTCTGTAGAACTAGAATGACGCTATAGTGAACTTTTGTTATCTTTAAGTCGAAGTTAAAACATGTTATGCTTCATCAGTATACGTTTGTGATCAGTAGCCCTTTTGGCCATGTAGATAATTAAGATTTTCACTTATATTGCTTGTGTTTAGATATACTAACGCATGATCATATTGCCAGCTGTCTGTTTCACCCCTATAAATGAATGGCTATCCACATATGAGAAAGACAATGGATAGCTACATGTCAAAATGTTAGACTGTAATGTGCAGTATATGCAATGGTTTCATTCTATTTAATTGTAAACTCCAGTTGGTTTACTATAGGACATTATGAAATTGCATGCTCTTAAAGTTGGAGTAGGTTAAATAGCGCTGTTGGTACCTTCTACTGCCCAGCTCTGGTAAAATTACTTTGGCAGTCTCTTCAGTATGACTTTTCTCCTAACCCAGGAATTACCTTGACAGTATTCTTACACAGCGTACCATGTAACCACATGTGCCATTGCTTTTAAAATTACTTTTGCTGAATTCTCAGACCTGAACCCGCTGACTGTTTACTGTACAGAACATGATATTTAAGGGATATTTAGGCTTAGCTGTAAATTATTTGTTCCACAATAAGTTCTGTAATATAGTTAATTTTCCCCACCTTAATTTTTACCAAATAGCTGGTGTCAGTAAGTGTTAAGCTTTATTTAGTGCACTAGGAGCCTATGCCTACATATTTTTCTAGTCCTTGAAAGGAAACTGTTAGATTGGAAAGGGCCCCAATATATTCCAGGGGTTAATATTGCCACAGATCCTGAGGGACTTGAGTTCACTGCCCTTGCCAGACTGTAATGTTAATGATAGAGCTTTTACAAGACTATAATAATTGCACTATGGCTTTCAGACATTATATATACAGAGCACGCTATTTTAACTCACCAGGTCCTGTTGATAGTAAATTACAGTACCCAGAAGTTAGATAAAATTTGTCTGAGTCTAATCCTTTGTACTTAATTTTACCTATGACTTAGTTCCTAATACTTGTTATCCGTGACTAAGGGTTGTAGTTGCACTATGGTTATGCTTATCCCTGAAAAAGGGTATACTGTACATCCTACTAAAAATTACAAGAAAAGATGGTCCATTACCACAGTTTAGCTCAGCAACAATCCTGATTAGATTTAGTCCGATGCAGCAATGCCCCAATTTAAACAACAGACACTACCTAACATGGGTCTCTCCAGTAATTACATATGAACTATTGACTAACCAGGGTTGTTTAAATAGTTCATATATACTAATCTCGGTCACCCTTTTGTACATTTAAACATACTGCCCTGATTATGATGTACAATTTAATCTGAAGATTGTTCTACTGATATAACTTATGGTTGTGATCCATCAGCGGCCGGGACGGGGTGGGATCATGTAATTTACTGGTTTTTCTCTGCATCACTAGGGGGTAGATGGCAAACATGTCTAGACAATGCCTATTGTACGCTGTAAAAAATCGAGACGGAACATAATTTTTAGTCTGAAACCGATTAAGGGCAAAGATGCGTATACCTATCCAAGCTATATTTATATACTACTATTGACCTAACCTCTAATATGAGATGTGGCTACAGGGCTCTAATAGACCCACACCTATTCCCCCATATAGTCTTACGCTCATTAGGACTTACTGTGATAGACCATGGTCCCTAAAGGCGTCTATTTGTATATTCGTGAACGCTACTTATAAAACTGAGGACTTCAGTATTGAAGCTTCACAACATATTTGTTCATAGCTGACAGACCTTTTGACTGCTCCCTCTCCCTACTATTTTAAGAGTGTATATTGCAAGCTATATTATAACTAATGGAAGACTCAAATACCATTATAGCTGGTTAGTATGTTATTTTATGCTCAATTAAAGGTTCCCAATATATATTAAACTTACAATAAGTATGCTTCGATACAAGCCAATTGTTTCCATTTGGGGTCCAAAAGTGGCCCATTTTGTTATTTTATTTTATCCCCTAAAATTCCTTACTCTGATTTAAATTATTTTCCAGGCAGTCCAAGAGAGGCCTCTATTTTCCATTGAGGGAAATCATTGTATCTGCATTTATATCATACCTAAAGGGGATAATCCTTATTTGAAAATCTGAGGTTAAATGTTATTTGCATAACTGGTTGACTACTTGTATGTTTATTTTGACATTCAATATTTATATTGTATTGTGATTCTCCTATGTTTCTGAAATTGAGATGTTATTTGCCTGTATAGTTTTTACAACCTCAATAAAAAAAAAAAAACATGAGCTAACTGTATGTCCCTTAGGTGCTGATAATTTAGCTGCATTAACAGGTTTAGAGTTCTTTTTGGAAGCCATTATTTTTTGTTGTGGGAGGTTATAATCAGATGCCCAAAATGCTCTTGCACTGTGAAGGAAGGTTAGGCCTGGAATAGTGTTGCAGACTGATTAAGGAGTGTATTAAAGTTAGGATTATAGAATCCCAGTGATACTAATCACTTTATATTCTTATATGTTAGACCATAGTAATGAGGTATAGTTCTCCATCTATAATATTGGTGTTAGGGTATAGCTCACCAGTTTTAAGGAGCCGTTACTTTCAGCTGCAAGGTCTCTCACGTTTTGTTTCACAAGCTTATGCAGGGTATAGGTGAGATTAAGTTGGTGCGGTCCGTCTGCAGATTATATCTCTGGGCACAACAGGCTTACCGGAGGTGAATTTAGGTGGTGGGTGTGTGATCTGTCGATAAGATTCTCATTTGACTGTGTTGAAATGTTCCCGGAGCGAGTTATTGTTCCATGTAGGCCCCAGCCATGTGTGCCTGTATTTAGCTGCGTCCGTGTGCGATCTTCCTTCCCGTATGATGCAAGGCTTTTTAGTTGGTTCTGCTGATACCCTACACCTTTAGGAAGTATCCCATCACTTTTTCCATCTGCTGATTTTGGTCATAGCAGTGATTTTAAGGCTTTAGGTTATCCCTCATACCGTAGCTCCGGACTCATGCTGTCATCATGGCTGCGGCTGACTCTGCCCCCTTATATATACATGTTTTTAATTTAAAAAAAGAAAACATTTATATTACTAAAAAGGTTTTAAAAGGGTTAAAAGGGGATATGGTGGGGTAGAGTTCCATGTGGCAGCCATGAATGTTCGTTAGTTTTAGGAATGAATTGATATTAATTGCCTTAATTTTTTGGACTACTGTGCAATTGGAATACAATTTAAGCAATACTTGATTTGCCATTCAATGAGGATTGTTTCATATATTAATTTTTATCTCAACACTGGTGTTTTTTAGAGTCCTAGGAGAACGGAGAGGGGAGCCTCACACCATACCACCCAGCAGAATTATGTCGCTCATCACTGCACATAAAAAAGGATAGTAACTAATCTGGAATGCATTTTTAGAGCCCTTGAGGAGCTACTACTTATATACCGGTAAAAGTTAAGGGAAGAGTTATGACAAGCATTTGGTAAGCCTCTTTGTCTTATGCTTCCTAGTGAGAGATTAGTCAACGAATGTATTGAAGATTTGGAGGAATCCCATGATCCCATGAAGAACACTGTGAACAGCTGATGGATAAGAGTGGTTATGGGGCTGTCGTCCCTGCAGTAGATTGTGAGGTGGGAATTGGCAGTGTGGCTCCCACTTGCAGATCTACAGGGGGCTTCCCTCAATTGTTTTGGATCTTTGCTAACACTGCTAACATCAAAAAGAAGTGGTACACCCTTCTAGGATCTTTGCCAGGGCAATAAAGTGTTTTTCTTACTTTCATCATGACCACACTTCAGAAAGATGTCACATCACCCGGGATTAGCCCCCCAAATTTTAAAACAAACTCAATTTTGTCGGTTAGATCTTTGTTAGATCAGGTTTAACAATTGTTGTTTTTGTTAGATCTAGCATACAAGGAGCGATATTAACAATTATTTGAACGGGGTTAACCCGTCATCAGCCCCTCTTATCAAAAAATTGGACAAAAAGTTATTTAATTTGATAGCTATTTGTTATATTAGGTTTGATCAAGTGTTTATTACATTAGATTTAACAAGCTAAACCTGGTATTAACAATTAACAATGTCCCCCCCTTACCAAAAAATTGGATGAAAAGTTATTTAATTCAGTAGATATTTGTAAGATCAGGTATGATCAGCTAGTTGTTTTGTTAGATCTAAATTAAATTTTAGACAAAAAAAAATCATTCAGGCTAATAGATCTTGGTTAGATCAGGTTAGATCGTGTTTATTACGTTAGATCTAACAAGCTATAGGTGGTACTAATAATCATATCGTGGTAGCTTCTATATATCCAATATGGGGCAGCCAGTCCCATAACAAAAAAATAAATAAAAAGTTATTACATTTTATAGTTATCTGTTAGGTCAGATATGATCAGTCAGATGTTTTGTTAGATCTAACATAATTACAGAGATATTAGATGTTACATTAGCCTCTTAATTAATGATTCTAGACAAAAAATCATTCAGGCTAATGGACCTTTGTTACATCAGGTTAGATTACGTGTTTATTATGTTAGATATGAAATGCCAAATGTGCTATTAAAGGGACATAGTACTCATAGGCTAAATCTCTTGTGCGTGGTGCAGCATAGCTGTAAGAATCTGACAGCAAAATATCACCTAAATACCTCTATGTAAAATGGAAGATATTATACATCAATTATTTTTCGTTTAGTAGGTGCTTTGTGAACACTTATCATTCTGCTGCTGTCAGCTGCATGATGAAAATAAAAACTAAATAAAACAGCTTCATCATTGTTCATGTTACACTTTACTTTACTGTGATGCTGAGAGATTTCACAGTAAACATGACTATGTCGCACATGCTATATGCATGATCTCTTGCCAGTCCTGGTACTAGTATCCTGATTGGCTGCTTAAAGTTCATTTGCAATGGGATTTGGTAACTGAAGATATTTTGAGGTACAATATCTTCCTTTTTTATATAGAGATATGGTGATATTTTCTAGTCAGACTTTTATAGCTATGCTGATTCATGTCCCTTTAATAATCATATTGTTGGAGCCTATATGTATTTAAATGGAATGCCAGCCCTCATAACAAGCAATTGGACAATTGGTATACAATATGATAGATATTTGTTAGAGGTATGATCATTCAGTAGTTTTGTTAGATTTAACATAAATAGGTATTAAACTAGGGGGCTAGCCCCCACTTAATACTTTCAGACGGTAAACAGGCTAATAGATATTTTTAGATCATATTAGATTAAGTGTTTATTACACACGTAATCATATTGTAGGAGCCTCTATGTATTGATTATGGGGTGCCAACCCACCTAAGCCAGATAAGCTCCTCAAATCAAACTTTCAGACAAAAAATAATTTAGGCTAAGCAATCTTTGATAGATTAGGTTAAATCAGGCATTTGCGCAATTGGTCGCACATAAGCAGGGGGAAAATTAAATGTTGGAAGCATATTGCTGGCCTTGATATAAGGTGGACAGGATTCATACGTTAGATCTAACATTATAAACACTTGACCTAACCTTATCAAAAAGGTCTGTTTTGATTTTTTGTCTGAAATGTTGATAGGGGGGTAGGCAGGCCCCCTAATTTAATACCTAATATCACTGTAATTGTGTTATTTCTAATAAATGATTGACCATACCTGATCTAACTAATATCTATGAAATTGTATAACTCTTTGTGTAATTGTTTGTTATGAGAGGCTGACACTCTGTTTGAATACATAAAGGCCCCCACAATATGATTATTAATACTATTGCATGTTAGATCTAAAATAAACAAACATGTGATCTAACCCAGGGGCAGAACTAACATTGTTGCAGCAGGTGCAGTGGCCCCAGGTCCCAAGAGCTGGAGGGGGCCCTTAACAGCGAGCCTATACATAGGTGTATGCAGCATGTGTACAATCCTAATGCAGGGAATCCTTTTATTAGTGCATGTTGCAATTCCATCTTTCTATCCCCAAAATCATTATATTGAGCAGAATATATTTTATTACTTTTGCTTTTTTTTTGCATCAGGGCCCTCTGTTGAGTAGGTCAGCTACTGATCTAACCTGTTGTAACAAAGATCTATAAGCCTGAAAGATTTTTTTGCCTGAAATTTTTAAGTGGAGCGCTATCCCCCCAATTTAATAAATAATATCTCTGTATTTATATTAGTCTAACAAATCAGTGGACTAATCATACCTGATCTAAACAAATATCTATCAAATTACATAACTTTTTGCCCAATTTTTTGTTAAGGGGGGCTGATGACGGGTTAGCCTCCCCTCCAAATAATTGTTAATACCTTGTATGCTAGATCTAACGAAAACAACAATTGATCAAACCTGATCTAACAAAGATCTAATCAACAAAATGAAGTTTGCTTTAAAATTTTGATTTAGGGGGCTAACCTGGCTGAGGTTAAGATGTCTCTTTGGAGCTCATGGCAATGGAGACAGGAGCCTCTATTTATCAAAGTCTGGCGGACCTGATCCGCCAGACCTCGCTGAATATGGAGAGCAATATGCTCTCTGTATTCAGCATTGCACCAGCAGCTCACAAGAGCTGCTGGTGCAACGCCGCCCCCTGCAGAATCGCGGCCAATTGGCCGCCAGCAGGGGGGTGTCAATCAACCCGATCTTACTCAATCGGGTTGAATTGTGGTGATGTCTGTCTGCCTGCTCAGGAGGCTCGCCAGAAACACGGGGCCTCAAGCTCTATCCGGCGCTTGATAGATAGGCCCCAGGGAATAGGCTACACAAGCAATCTCTCCCCAGATTTGGAAATACTACTTTTCTGGTCTGCTTATAAACGCAAATTGTGCAACTGCCCATGGGCGAAGAGTTGAGTAGAAATGGTTAATGCCGTTCCTCTGACATTATATACATATGAGAAACCCTGAGACACTTCTATATTAAGACAGTACTGTTTGAACTCTGAAATAAACTTTTGGGTCTGGATTTTGACAACTCTTATTATTTCATGAGCCAATATTACATTTGATATCTGGAGATGTGTCACATATTTATTAAATTTGTCTTATCTTTTCAGTTCTCCCTTTTATTTATGTCCTATAAAATGTCTTCTACAGTGCCTTATAATCTCGTCAATTCTGCTTATGTTTTACTGGTTATGTTGAACCTGTGCAATCTTAATGTTTGCTATTATTATGCTGCTACATTTCAAAGATCACATCTCTTTTGTGTTATGCCCTGCTTGGTTAAGTTCATGTTATTAGTGTTTGATATGTCAAATATAGTGAAAGGAACTCCTCATATATCTCTCGCTTTATCCTTTATTCCCTCTTACACATGACTCTGCTAAACATAAAAGTAATGTCTAGTATATATAATATTTTACTATGTATTAAATGGACATGAAACCCAAACAAGCACACAATCCTCTTGAGTTCTGCATTAAAGGGACTCATATGCTAAATCACTTGAAAGTGATGCAGCATGCCTGTAACTGTAAAAAGCTGACAGGAAAATATCACCTGGACATCTCTATGTAAAGAAGGAAGATATTTTACCTCACAATGTCCTCAGCTCACCAAAGTAAGTGCTGTGTAAACAGTTATACTTCAGCAGCTGCCCAGCTGCAGGTAAAAAAAAAGAAATGAAAGAAATGAACAGCAGCCAATCAGCATTAGCAATGCTGAGGTCATCAACTATGACCTCATGAGATTTCATTGTAAACTTCCTTAAAATTAATAGGGAAATAACATAAGTGTGCATGAGGCACGCTAGCTTGCAAATGGGACAGGCATACTGATTTGCTGCTTAAAGTCCTTGGCAATGGGGTTTGAATACTTAGGACATTTTGAGGTAAAATATCTTCTTTTTTTACATAGAGATATTCAGGTGATATTTTCTAGTCAGCTTTTTACAGCTATGCTGCATCACTTTTAAGTGTTTCAAAAGTTCTAGAGCCAATACCTGTTCTTTATTACATTTGTTACATACTAGACAAGCATCTTGCAATGTGTTCCACATCTATAAGCTTTTTTTTTATAACCCCTTATCCATAGTGTGCAAGACAAATAGAGCAGTTTTTCTCAACCGCGGTCCTAAAGTACCCACCAAATGGCCAGGTTTTCAATATAGCTGAACCAGTGCACAGGTGAAATAATCCTCTGATGGGTGAGAGCAGGTAAGCAATCATGGTGTTACTTCATCTGTGCACTAGTTCAGCTATAATGAATACCTTGCCTGTTGGGGGTACTTGAGGACTGCGGTAAAGAAACACTGATATAGAGAACACTCTCACATCGGTAAGTATGTAAATGCCCTGTAACAATATGTAACATTTGGCTCCTAAAGTAATTTTTGTTTAGAGTATTGAACCAGACTATCATTATAGCTTTTTCCTGCTTATTTAATATAGTTAAGATTGATATGCCTCATATGCTCCTATAGCCTGATATTGTTCTGAGCATTTGTTTTAGTATGTAGTGACTTGCAGGAAAGCAGATGTTCAGGAAATATTTATTTGTAAAAAAAAAAATTGCTATAAATCTAATACTTGGTCAATCTCTATTTTTGTGCCTCAAGGGTTAATGGTTCATGTATTATGTTTCTAAGCTTAACCATTACAACACCCTTGATATACCATTAATATCCCTCATTGGGAAGGTCCAAAAGTGTCTGTCTTCTCTTATAATCCTCCTGTTATACATTGCTTTGCATAAGAGGTAAAAAGTGGCTTAATTTGTTTAAGGAGGTTTTTTGGGGGGTAAAGGGGGGGCTCATTTTCCATATAACTGTTATTGTTGTTATTAACATTCAGATCTGGGACGTCTTGTTAACCATAATTTTTTGACCTATTATTGCTGGATCTTGTCATATGTTCTAATGACTGTATAATTTTCTGTTTTACATGTCTGTATGTCTTTAAACCTTTAAACCACGTTTTAGCCCTTTCCAACTAAATACCTTGAAACATGCAATATTATTTTTCAACAATTTTAATTATGTTTTAATGTTGGTTTTTTTAAAGAAATAGAAAATATTCATATATATATTTAAAAATAAAAAGAACATGTTGTTCTAAGTGAAGAAGATACTAATTTAAAGTATTCCTTTTGCCCCTTCAACTTTAGTCTAGCGCAGTTTCGGCTTAGTGCGCGAGGGATATCCAAAGTCCTGAAGTTAGTGCACCTTAGTCTTTTGCTCACGCACTACCTTTTCACCTTGAACTTGTAATACCAGCAATAACCCAAGAGTTATCATTTTTTACCTTGAGCGCAATTAGCACACATGTAATGTGTTTTTCCATGTTACTAGTGGGCTAGCCATTCCTGTCTGACATGCAAGATATTATGTATTGGGTGCCTCATGAAACTATAAGTGTTAATGGAAAGAACATCCACTTTCACCTAGAAAATATAGGTAAAGTGATGCTCAGCAAATTTCGTACATAATGGCACCTTCACAAAAAGGATTGTCAGCAACCTCAAGAGATGAATAATTCTTCCACATTTATGTCTTACATCCATAGGACAATTATTGCATCTTGGACTTGAGGATCCCTAGAGTTGAAAAATAGTACGGATTTACATTGCCCAATGCAGGGATCCATCAATCTGTTGTTGTTTTGCGACTCTTATGTTAAGCCACTATAGCTAGATTTTTCTTCTTTTTTATAGTTATATCATTATTGGCAGGGATTTTCTTTATTTTGTTTTAAGTTATTTAGGTAATGAGATAGGAAGATATTTTTGTGTGATCTCTTTTTTTTCCTTCCTCTTCAAGAGTTGAAACTGGAGGAATAGATGTTACTGTCTGAGACCTCACCTTCCTCTGGACCAAAGCTTTTAACCAAATTGTCCTTGAAAACTGCCAGAAATAGCTGCTCTTCTACTCTTCACCCTGTCCATGCTTTCCTTTATTCTTAAACCCATCAGCTGCCAATCCTTCATAATTGTTGGAGGTATGAGAATTTAAATTTTGCAGCAAATCTGCTCACTTGCTTGTCTTTCATTTCAATTTAAAAAAAAAAAAAAATGGGGGGGGGAGGCAGGTGGCAGATCGCAGCTCCTTGTTCTCCTATGCCTATGTCTATACAATGCTGAGATTTTTTTTGTTTTTCTGTTTCTTCAACATGGTTGAAACTATTAAACAATGCTGTCTAGACTCCTGAGGCACAAGGAACTAAAGAACATTGCTCTCTAAAACATGAGTAAGGTCCATTTGCAGGTGTGGAATTGATTCACTATATTTGCTTTCATGTTTTTGAGGTTACCCACGACTGCAACCTTGGAACATTATTTTGGCACTATATCCTTTGATACATTGAAACAGTACACCAATTATTGTTATCATTGTTTCATTTTGTGTTACCTTTGAGAATCACATATTTTGACATATTGCTAATTCACATTTTTTATTGTTTATTTACCAAAGAACATTCAGGTGATTATGAGTTGTGCGTTCATGTTTTAACGCTGAAAAAATGGCCAATTCAGTGTTAAAACAGCAATGCAGCCATTACGAGTCTTGTCAGTATAGTTGTACAGCAAGCCTTTTAGCCTGTAACGCAACGTCAGGTCTGCACTCGAAAAAATTATGGGCTAGATTACGAGTTGTGCGTTAAGGTAAAAAAGCAGCGTTAAGAGGTCCTAACGCTACTTTTTTACACCCGCTGCTATTATGAGTCTTGCAGGTATAGGTGTACCGCACACTTCTTTGGCCTTACTGCAAAACGACTTACGTACACTTTGTAAAGTCTTTTTTTCTATGGGACTTCCATAGCGCCGGTATACGAGTCTGTCCTGGGAGGCCAAAAAGTGAGAGGTATACCCTACCCCGTCAAGAGTCCTAACGCATTTAAAAGTCAGCAGTTAAGAGTTTTATGGTACAACGCCGTAACATAAAACTCATAACTAAAGTGCTAAAAAGTACACTAACACCCATAAACTACCTGTTAACCCCTAAACCGAGGCCCTCCTGCATCGCAAACAGTAAAAGAAAAGGATTAACCCCTAATCTGCAGCTCCAGACACCGCCGCCACCTACATTATATTTATGAACCCCTAATCTGCTGCCCCCAATTTCGCCGACACCTACATTATATTTATTAACCCCTAATCTGCCGCCCCCAACGTCGCCGCCACTATAATAAACATTTTAACCGGGGGCAGCAGATTAGGGGTTAAAAAATGTAGGTAGGTGGCGGCGATATTAGAGACGGCAGATTAGGGGTTAATAATATTTAACTTATATTTGCGAGGCGGGAGTGTGGCGGTTTAGTGGTTAATATGTTTATTATAGTGGCGGCGACGTTGGGGGCAGCAGATTAGGGTTTAATAAGTGTTGGTAGGTTTCGGCAACATTGGGGCGGCAGATTAGGGGTTAATAAATATAATGTAGGTGTCGACGATGTTGGGGGAAGCAGATTAGGGGTTAAGTATAATGTAGGTGGCAGCAGTGTCTGGAGCGGCAGATTAGGGGTTAATAAATATAATGCAGGTGTCGGCGATGTCGGGGGCGGCAGATTAGGGGTTAAAGGGACACTCAAGAAATTTCATGATTCAGATACAGTATGTAATTTTAAACAACTTTACAATTTACTTCCATTAACAAAATGTGCACAGTCTTTTTATATTTACATTTTTTGAGTCACCAACTCCTACTGAGCATGTGCAAGAATTACAGAATATACGTATATGCATTTGTGATTGGCTGATGGCTGTCACATGATACAGGGGGAGTGGAAATAGACATAACTTTGCAATTTATTTAACAAAAATCTACTACTCATTTGAAGTTCAGACTAAGGGGCCTATCTATCAAGCTCCGAATGGAGCTTGATGCCCCATGTTTCTGGCGAGCCTGCAGACTCGCCAGAAACACAAGTTATGAAGCAGCGGTCACAAAGACCGCTGCTCCATAACCCTGTCCACCTGCTCTGAGCAGGCGGACAGACATCGCCGGAAATCAACCCGATCGGGTTGATTGACACCCCCCTGCTGGCGGCCGATTGGCCGCGAGTCTGCAGGGGGCGGCGTTGCACCAGCATCTCTTGTGAGCTGCTGGTGCAACGCCACACTGTCGGATCAGGTTCGCCAGACTTTGATTACTATAAACCTAAGTGCTATTGCATTGTCTTCTTATAATGTAATTGTTGATTATGCAAATCTACTGTATTGACTGGTCCTTTAATAAGTGTAAGATTAGGGGTGTTTAGACTCGGGGTTCATGTTAGGGTGTTAGGTGTAAACCTAAAATGTGTTTCCCCATAGGAATCAATGGGGCTTCGTTACTGAGTTTTACGCTGCTTTTTTGCAGGTGTTAGACTTTTTCTCAGCCGCTCTCTCCGTTGATTCCTATGGGAAAATCTTGCATGAGCACGTATGACCAGCTCACCGCTGACTTAAGCAGCGCTGGTATTGGAGTGCGGTATTGAACAAAATTTTGCACAACGCTCACTTCTGGTCTTTTAATGCCGGGTTTGTAAAAACCTGTAATACCAGCGCTGCAGGTAAGTGAGCGGTGAGACAAAACTGCTCTTTAGCACCGCACAGCTCAAAACGAAAAACTCGTAATCTAGCCGTATGTTTTTTTATGGTATTCCCATAGTGCCATTACGAGTTTTGCAGTGAGGCTAAAAGCTTGTGTTACACCCTATACCGACATGATCTGTACCGCCAGTAGTTATGAGTTTTACGCAACAAAACTGTTACATAAAACTCATAACTAAAGTGTTAAAAAATACACAAACATCCGTAAACTACCTATTAACCCCTAAACCACGGCCCTTCAACATCGCAAACACTATAATAAACTTATTAAAACCTAATCTGCCGCTCCCGACATTGCCGCCACTAATAAAATTTATTAACCCCTGTTCCACCGCTCCCCGACATCGTCGCCACTATACTAAAGTTATTAACCCCTATTCCCCCGCACCCCAACATTGCCCACACTATAATAAAGATATTAACCCCTATTCCACCGCTCCCCGACATCGCCGCCACAAAATAAAGTTATTAACCCCTAAACCAATGGCCTCCCACATCACTGCCACTAAATAAACCTATTAACCCCTAAACCGCCAGCCCCCCACATTGCCAAAAACTAAATTTAACTATTAACCCCTAAACCTAACACCCCCCTAACTTTATATTAAAATTACAAGATCCCTATCTTAAAATAAATAAAATCCTACCTGTGAAATTAAAAAAACTAAATTTTAACTATAAATTAAACTAACATAACTATAAGACTAAAATTAAACTACAAATTAAATAAACTAAATTACAAATTAAACAAACTAAAATACAAATTAAAAAAAAACCTAACCCTACTAAAAAAATTAAATCTACAATTACAAAAAATAAAAAATACTAAATTACAAAACATAAAAAAAAATCTAAAGTACAAAAAATAACAAACACTAAATTATGAAAAATAACAAACAAAATTATCCAAAATAAAAAGAAAAGCCCAAACCCTAATCTGAAAAAAAAAACCACCCAAAAAGTTTTTAAAAAAATCCAACACTAACCCCCGACGATCAACTTACAGTTTTTGAAGTCCGGACATCCATCCTCATCCAGGCGGCAAAGTCCTCATCCAGGTCAGCGAGAAGTCTTCATCCAGGCGGTGAGATCTTCATCCTTCCAGGCGACGTCTTCTATCTTCCTCTAGGCGGCATCTTCTATCTTAATCCCGGCGGCATGGAGCGGTCCATCCTGAAGACATCCGGCGCAGAGCATCCACTTCATACGGTTCCTGCCGTATACTAAATCTTCAATGCAAGGGAGCCTTTTCAAAATGGCGTCCCTTGCATTTCTATTGGCTAATTTGATTTTGGAAATTCAAATCAGCCAATAAGATGAGAGCTACTGAAATCCTATTGGCTGTTCAAATCAGCCAATAGGATGAGAGCTACTGAAATTCTGTTGGCTATTGAAATCAGCCAATAGGATTTTAGCTGCTCTAATTCCTATTGGCTGATTTAAATTTTCCAGCCAATAGGAATGCAATGGTACCCCCAGTATAAAAGGGGTACCTTGCATTTGAATCCTCAGTGTGTGGCGGATGACCGCATGAAGAGGACCTCCACGTCAGATTGATGGACCTCCGCCTGGACCTCCGCCTTGGTCCTCCGCCTGGACCTCCGCCTTGGACCTTCGCCTGGTGCTACGCTGCGGCTCATCGACCGCTCTGCCTCTGCAGGGATGAAGAAGATGCCGGTTCCTCGATGGATGAAGATGGAGCAGCTGGGATGAAGATCGTTCAAGCTTGATTTCAACAACTGTAAGTACCTAAAGAGGGGTTATTGTTAGGTTTTTTAAGGTTTTTTGGGGTGGGTTTTTTTTAGATTAGGGTTTGGGCTGGTCTTAAAAAAGCTGAATGCCCTTTTAAGGGCAAGAAAAAAGCTAAATGCCCCTTTAAGGGCAATGCCCATACAAATGCCCTTTTCAGGGCAATGGGTAGATTATGTTTTTTTAGTTAGGTTTTTAATTTTGTGGGTTTGGGGGGGTGGGGGTTTGTAATGTTAGAGGGTGTTTTTTTTTTTTTTTTAAAAAAACTGTTTTCTTTAGGGCAATGCTCTACAAAAGGCCCTTTTAAGGGCTATTGGTAGTTTATTATGGATTAGGGTTCTTTTATTTTGGGATTTTTTTTTTTTTAAACGGGGTATTAGAATAGGAATAATTTTTATTATTTTGGATAATTCGTTTGTTATTTTGTGTACTGGTTTTTTTTTTCTTTTTGGGGTGTTTTTTTTTTTTTAGAATGGACATTTTTTAATTTGTAATGGGCAGCAAAAGAGCTTTTAATGCACTTCTAAGGGCAATGTCCATACAAATGCCATTTTCATGGCAATGGGTAGATTAGGTTTAACTTTATTTTTATGTTGTGGGTTTGGGGGTGGGGGTTTGTATACTGTTAGGGGGTGTTTGTTTTTGTTTTGTAGAAAAAGAGCTGATTTCTTTAGGGCAATGTCCTACAAGAGGCCCTTTTAAGGGCCCTTGGTAGTTTATTAAAGATTAGGGTTTTTTATTTTGGGGTGTTTTTTTTTTAACAGGGTATTAGAATAGGAATAATTTTTATTGTTTTGGATCATTTCTTTTGTTATTCTTTGCAATGGTAGTTTTTTTATTTTTTGTAATTTTAGTGTTTTTTATTTTTTTTAATGGTAGTTTTTTTTGTAATGTTAGGTTTTAGTGTAAGGCAGCTTAGGTTTTACTTTTATTTCACAGGTAAGTTTGTATGTATTTTAACTAGGTAGTTAGTAAATAGTTAATGACTATTTACTAACTAGTCTACCTAGTTAAAATAAATACAAACTTACCTGTGTGTGTTATATTGTATCTAGCTTAGGTTTTATTTTTATTTCACAGGTAAGTTTGTATTTAGTTTTAAATAGGTATTATTTAGTTCATTATTGTAATTTAGCTCTATTTTTATTATGTTAAAGTTAGGGGGTGTTAGGTATAGGGTTAGGTTTAGGGTTAGGGTTACAGTTAGGTTTAGGGTTAGGTTTAGGGGTTAATGGTTTAATTTAGGTTGTTGCGATGTGGGGGGCTGGCAGTTTAGGGGTTAATAGGTTTGTTTATTTCTAGAGAAAACAGAGGGTTTGCAACCGCACTACACAGGTAAAAGGGGGAGTGCCAATATGTATCTACTATCGGTCCAAAAGTGGATACAGGCTGGAGTGCTTATGCAAGAATCAATGATTCATACAACTTTAGTCAAAAATGTAGATTTTTAACTAGGTACAGGATGCATTTATTTAGCGCTTACTATCCCCTGTGTATGGTTTGTGATGGAGTAGGAATAGAGTAAGTGTGGAGTAAAGATGCCTAAATTAAAATCTAACTTTTATTTCAACACTTAAAAACAAAGTTACACATACAATTTAAAAACACAAACTTGCATAGAACTGTTTCTAAGAGGGACTGGGCAATAAAAATAGTTCAAAAGTAGTAGGAGAGTAGAGAATTGAAATAGTGTGGATTTGCTAGTACGTAGATAGTGTAAAAGTTATTGGACAATCATATATATTCTTGCATATTATGCATGTATCTTACTGAATCCAATAATTCATCTCTATTTAGGAAGTTAAATTCCACTATAATCACCTATATAGTGTAAATATTATAGAGAGGTGATGATTGGTAATGCTTAGTTAGATTCTAGTGAGTTTGGAAAAGAGAGGCTATATTAGTACCGTGTAAATTTTATTTGTTATAGTGCTATATACATTTATTAGCCATTATTCTCCAGTATGTATTGTAGTAAAAATATTGACTTATACTTTGGAATAATGGCTGAAATGAATTACTTGGTTCTGATTCCAGAGTAATATATATGCACTATTTTTTCTATATCAAGAAGGTGTATATCATGTAATGTTAACAACTTGGCTGGTATTATAAAACTTGAAGGTATGGTGTAATTCAATTGATTATTATAGGATAACTATATTGTATTATCTGCTTACACTAGCACAAAAAAAATCGTTGGGTTTGTTCAGAGTTATATAACTTTTAAAATTATCCGCATTGTGTGCTTAAAGTGCTTAACAATAAGTTAGGAGGTTTTATTTTTTATATAAAGCACTTATGACAAGTAGTTATATTTTGCTGTTCTTTGCAATATCTGATGAATATATATGAATGTATTTTGACCTCGCTAGTATAGAACTGTATTTTGCAATGGTAACACTAGCTGAGATGAATTACTTGGTTCCGGCTCCAGAATAATGCTTATAAACTATCTTTGTTCTTAATCGAGATGGTATGTATTATGCAATGGTATTGATTAGACTGGTATTGTGAAACTTAAAGTTTGAGATAGTAAAATCAATTAATGTGAAAGAGCTATATTTTATTATCAGCTGTCTCTTACACTTGAACTACGTTGGGAATATTGAGAGTTTTTAACTTTTATAGTTATCCAAATTAAGTGCTTAGAGCGCTTAAGTGTATGACAGGTAATTGTATTATTTATAAAACACTAAAAGTGCAGCAAGTAGTTGTATTCGACTGCTCTTTGCAGTATCTAGTGATTGTGTGTAAATATTGTCTATATTGTAAATAAGTGGGTTAAAATGACACTTTATTAAACATGTATGCAAAGACGAACATTATATTAGATGGTCAATTCTAGGAATGAGTAATGATCATCCATTCCTCTCAATTCAGGCGAACTGATCAAACTAACATTAAAAACAAAAAATAAAAATAGAGGGCTGTGTGACCTGTCTGTGCACGCTCAACACTGTCATTCAAATTATAGTCATACACTGCGTAGGTGAATATTTATATAAGGACTCAGGTATCAAACATTTCACACAGACTATGCGCTCAAAGGCGTCCTCCTGCCTGCGTACTGCTGAGATTGAACTCAGTCAGCCGATTTCTTACTAATGTCCCTATAGCTAATCACACTATACATGCAGCGTGTATATAAAAAGTGAGGTGTAGGTAAACCCTTCACTAAAGTATCAAGTGACTAGCCTGTATATTGAATTGTGCTAAAATCCTGCACTTCTTAACTTTCTCATGAATCAGAAGCTATACGCTGTTAGATTCAACAAATAAACGCATCAAAATTCGTAAGCTTGTCTAGCTATATAAGGTCCTGTTTGTAATGTCTTAACAAAATCAGTAACCAAATGTATCGAATTATAAACTATGTTGCGCTAAAATTGTTACACAGCGATAAGCCGACAGGCTACAGTCAGACAGTGAGTAATCGCGGCTCTAGTTCACGCCCACCGACGCGTTTCGTTGACTTCGTCAGGGCATAGGGGCCGCCCAGCCATTCAGTCCGTCAGTTATACCCAGCGGTTACCTAGGTAACGGTAATTGTATGCGGAAGTGTCTATCCGCAATGTACAGCGGACTCTATTATCTCAGCTGAGATCATGTATCAAAACGGTTAGTAATACATAGGTTTTAACGTCCACATAAAGTATTTAAGATGGTATGGTTCTTCAGAGGAAAATCTCAGATAGAGATTAAATCTGTTTGGGATTAATCTTGTATATTTATCGGTATATTTGATTTATTTTACACCCCACTTTGAATAGGTGGCTGTTATAAACGCATATCGTAAACAAATCACGGCATATGTTAAATTGTAAAATCGATCAATAAGTCGTGATTGGTCACTCTCATGGTCAGCAATGCTGTCACAAAAAATTATATCATCATATCAAAAACGATCACCCTCTTGTTATCGTATATATTGTTATTAGCCAGTCAGTTTTTGCAATTTTTACTGCTGGTTTATCATGGATTTATTCATTGACAGTTTTAACTGAATTGATGTATCGATTCTATTTGTTGCCGCTGTTTATATTGTATACTCAGTGTAAAACATATAGTTTCTATACCAAAAGGTTGTTATGCACTTTATAACAATTTTGTCAATCTGAAAAAAGTCACCAAAGTATCTGCAATATATTTTAACGTTAGTCTCGCCTACATCTGGACTCATTAGTTTGTCCATCAGTCTATATGCGAAAGAATAGTTGTGAATTAAAGGTACAATATGTTCATTTATTCCATTCATAATTTATGAATGATTCAACAGTATGTCATTAAATATTTAGAGAAAACTTTTATAGGAGATCGCTTCATTTAACCCCTTAGGAGATGCAGACTGCAGTTCATGTATCCATCTGCATTCTTTTTGTAGAAGCAGTTTGTTAATATCACCCCTTCTACCTCTTAGCTTAAGTTGTTCAATAGCGAAGAAGTGTATTTGATATTTCTCATCTTTGTGTACCGTGTTCATATGTTTGGCAACTGGCACGTCACGATTCCATTTTATGTAACCCATATGTTCTAAAACTCTCGTGCGTAGTTCCCTAGAGGTCTCCCCTACATAAATTAGGGGACATTTGCACATAGCAACATAAACAACTTTCTTGGTTCTGCAATTCATAAATTCATTTATAGGGTAACTTTTACCACTTTTCGGATGTGTAAAGAGTTTCATAGGGGACATATTTTTACATGCCTGACACCGGCCACATTTGAAAAAACCTTTTGTCTCTTGTAACCAGGTTTTTTGTTTATATGGGGAGAAATGACTTCTTGTCAGTATATCCTTCATGTTCTGAGATCTCCTATGTGTGATATTTGGTTTTTCAGTAATCACATCTAATAAATCAGCATCCTCATGTAGAACATGCCAATGTTTCTCAAAAATATTACGAATCGCAGTGTGCTTTTCATCAAAAGTACCTATAATTCTGATTTTGTTAGTTTCTGTATTTACTCCTCCCTCATTCTTATCTTGTAGTAGAGTAGGTCTATCTAATGTTTTAGCTCTTTGGTACGCTTTTTTAAGACATCTGTTAGGGTAACCCCTTTCTCTAAATCTTATCCTTAATTCCTTAGCTTCTGCCTCGAAATCTTCCATGGTACTACAGTTGCGTCTTGCTCTTAAATATTGACCATATGGGATACCCATCCTTTGGCTCTTAGGATGATAGCTTTCCCATTTAAGAAGACTATTTGTGGCTGTTTTCTTCCGGAAAAGTTTAGTGTTGAGGGACCCATCTGTTTCTTTCCTAATTTCCAAATCTAAGAAAGAAATGCTGGTTTCTTCAATGGTAGAGGTGTAATGCATTCCATGGCTGTTGTCATTTAACCAGCTCATGAAATTACTGAAATCTGTCTTAGAACCTGTCCATAGTATCAGGACATGGGAGTGGAGGAAGAGGACCAAGAGATAGTGAACTTAATGAGGATACTGATGATACTAATAAAGGGAAGACAGTGAAACCAAAAAGCACCTTTATGCCATCTATCTCTAAATACCCTACCATCGATAAGTTCGTATCTCTAGTGACCACCGAGTTGGAAGCACTTAATTGTAGAAGTAAAAACAAAAAGAATTTGACCTATAAAGAAAGACAAGCATTAATGGAGTTAAAAAACAATCAAAATATTACAATTAAAAATGCTGATAAGGGTGGCAATCTAGTTATTATGAACAACACACAGTACAAGACAATGTGCCTAGACATTCTAAGTAATGCAGAGAATTATCAAGTACTAACACATGATCCAACACTAGTATTTATGAAGGAATTAAAATCCATACTAGACAGAGGTTATGGGGAAAGGATAATTTCGAAGTCAGAGTACCAATTTATGTACAATAAGGCACCAAGAATAGCCACATTATATAGCCTGCCAAAGATTCACAAAGAGTGTGATACCCCTCCAGGTAGACCCATAGTATCCGGGAACGGATGCCTAACAGAGAATATCAGTATTTATATTGATAAAAAATTTAGAGAATTTGTACACACATTAACATCTTATGTTCAAGACACTAAAGATGTTTTAAAAATCTTGGAAGAGAATACATTGCTGGCAAGCATTGATGTTGAGGGTTTATACTCTAACATATCCCATCACTTGGGACAAAAAGCCATACAGTATTTTCTTAAAATGATAAATCCCAAAGGCAGTGAAGAGGATGACTTTGTCATTGATCTCCTAGATTTTGTGTTAAGACACAACTATTTTCTGTTTGATAATAAGGTATACCTACAGAAAAAAAGGCACTGAGATGGGGACCTGCTGTGCACCCACATATGCCAACTTGTTCTTAGGGTGGATTGAACATACACACATCCTAAACCAAGACACTAATCCATTTATGAAATTTATGGAGCTATACATTCGCTACATTGATGATGTCCTGATACTATGGACAGGTTCTAAGACAGATTTCAGTAATTTCATGAGCTGGTTAAATGACAACAGCCATGGAATGCATTACACCTCTACCATTGAAGAAAACAGCATTTCTTTCTTAGATTTGGAAATTAGGAAAGAAACAGATGGGTCCCTCAACACTAAACTTTTCCGGAAGAAAACAGCCACAAATAGTCTTCTTAAATGGGAAAGCTATCATCCTAAGAGCCAAAGGATGGGTATCCCATATGGTCAATATTTAAGAGCAAGATGCAACTGTAGTACCATGGAAGATTTCGAGGCAGAAGCTAAGGAATTAAGGATAAGATTTAGAGAAAGGGGTTACCCTAACAGATGTCTTAAAAAAGCGTACCAAAGAGCTAAAACGTTAGATAGACCTACTCTACTACAATATAAGAAAGAGGGAGGAGTAAATACAGAAACTAACAAAATCAGAATTATAGGTACTTTTGATGAAAAGCACACTGCGATTCGTAATATTTTTGAGAAACATTGGCATGTTCTACATGAGGATGCTGATTTATTAGATGTGATTACTGAAAAACCAAATATCACACATAGGAGATCTCAGAACATGAAGGATATACTGACAAGAAGTCATTTCTCCCCATATAAACAAAAAACCTGGTTACAAGAGACAAAAGGATTTTTCAAATGTGGCCGGTGTCAGGCATGTAAAAATATGTCCCCTATGAAACTCTTTACACAAACCCGAAAAGTGGTAAAAGTTACCCTATAAATGAATTTATGAATTGCAGAAACAAGAAAGTTGTTTATGTCGCTATGTGCAAATGTCCCCTAATTTATGTAGGGGAGACCTCTAGGGAACTACGCACAAGAGTTTTAGAACATATGGGTTACATAAAATGGAATCGTGACGTGCCAGTTGCCAAACATATGAACATGGTACACAAAGATGAGAAATATCAAATACACTTCTTCGCTATTGAACAACTTAAGCTAAGAGGTAGAAGGGGTGATATTAACAAACTGCTTCTACAAAAAGGATGCAGATGGATACATGAACTGCAGTCTGCATCTCCTAAGGGGTTAAATGAAGCGATCTCCTATAAAAGTTTTCTCTAAATATTTAATGACATACTGTTGAATCATTCATAAATTATGAATGGAATAAATGAACATATTGTACCTTTAATTCACAACTATTCTTTCGCATATAGACTGATGGACAAACTAATGAGTCCAGATGTAGGCGAGACTAACGTTAAAATATATTGCAGATACTTTGGTGACTTTTTTCAGATTGACAAAATTGTTATAAAGTGCATAACAACCTTTTGGTATAGAAAGTATATGTTTTACACTGAGTATACAATATAAACAGCGGCAACAAATAGAATCGATACATCAATTCAGTTAAAACTGTCAATGAATAAATCCATGATAAACCAGCAGTAAAAATTGCAAAAACTGACTGGCTAATAACAATATATACGATAACAAGATCGTTTTTGATATGATGATATAATTTTTTGTGACAGCATTGCTGACCATGAGAGTGACCAATCACGACTTATTGATCGATTTTACAATTTACCATATGCCGTGATTTGTTTACGATATGCGTTTATAACAGCCACCTATTCAAAGTGGGGTGTAAAATAAATCAAATATACCGATAAATATACAAGATTAATCCCAAACAGATTTAATCTCTATCTGAGATTTTCCTCTGAAGAACCATACCATCTTAAATACTTTATGTGGACGTTAAAACCTATGTATTACTAACCGTTTTGATACATGATCTCAGCTGAGATAATAGAGTCCGCTGTACATTGCGGATAGACACTTCCGCATACAATTACCGTTACCTAGGTAATCGCTGGGTATAACTGACGGACTGAACGGCTGGGCGGCCCCTATGCCCTGACGAAGTCACGTACAAGTGACGAAACGCATCGGTGGGCGTGACCTAGAGACGCGATTACTCACTGTCTGACTGTAGCCTGTCGGCTTATCGCTGTGTAACAATTTTAGCGCAACATAGTTTATAATTCGATACATTTGGTTACTGATTTTGTTAAGACATTACAAACAGGACCTTATATAGCTAGACAAGCTTACGAATTTTGATGCGTTTATTTGTTGAATCTAACAGCGTATAGCTTCTGATTCATGAGAAAGTTAAGAAGTGCAGGATTTTAGCACAATTCAATATACAGGCTAGTCACTTGATACTTTAGTGAAGGGTTTACCTACACCTCACTTTTTATATACACGCTGCATGTATGGTGTGATTAGCTATAGGGACATTAGTAAGAAATCGGCTGACTGAGTTCAATCTCAGCAGTACGCAGGCAGGAGGACGCCTTTGAGCGCATAGTCTGTGTGAAATGTTTGATACCTGAGTCCTTATATAAATATTCACCTACGCAGTGTATGACTATAATTTGAATGACAGTGTTGAGCGTGCACAGACAGGTCACACAGCCCTCTATTTTTATTTTTTGTTTTTAATGTTAGTTTGATCAGTTTGCCTGAATTGAGAGGAATGGATGATCATTACTCATTCCTAGAATTGACCATCTAATATAATGTTCGTCTTTGCATACATGTTTAATAAAGTGTCATTTTAACCCACTTATTTACAATTTAATAATAGTGTTTAATTCAGCACTTGGCTTCAATGCTACAAACCCTTTGAATTCCCCTAAACTTACTTTGTAAATATTGTCTATACTTAGATTGCGCTTTATATTGAAATTGCTTATAACACAAATAGGTTAGTATTTTGGTAAATGCTTCATTTATACCTTATCTAAAACCCCAGTTTAATTATCAAAGGGGTTTGTTGAAACCAATTTTTTCATTGAAGTTACTTATAAAGAAGCGGTTTATTGTTTTGCATATATCCTTGGTATTGTTTGTTGTCTGCTAGGGTTACAATAATTAAATGGGTGTTTCAAAGATTTATTATACCTTTTTACAAATTGTGTATTAAATACAGTATCTAAACGTATTGTTGTTAGCTTTTACCCCTAAAACACCATTGGTAAATATGTTCAAATACGGTGACCGTTAAGTGTTGCTAGTATTTTTAGATTAGCATCATTCATATGTTGTTTGCGTGGAATTGTTATCCTTAGATATGTTTTTATCTCACTAGCTTATATTAGGTAGAATTAGTTATAATTATATTCACAACAACGATACTGCGGTTTCAAATATTGCTCAATCAGGTTTGATACCGCCACCTCTAAGCTCTCGTTTTACTGAATTGCTTAGTACTCAGCGAATATTTAGATATTATTGCCCAAGTATTTTTAGAATAACTTCCCAGTCCTCAATCATACGCTTATTTATAAGCATTAACCATATTGATTTATTCTAAGTTCTATGTCCGTTTGCAACTTAAAAAACATATATTAGGTTGAAATTAGAGTATCAACCTTTCCCTACCATGTTTCGCCGTTTACAATTCCGGCTTTCTCAAAGGGTCTCAAAGGTTTGTTTATTTATTGGTAGTGATGTGGGAGGCCAGGGGTTTAGGGGTTAATAACTTTATTTAGTGGCTGCGAGGTCGGGGAGAAGCGGAATAGGGGTTAATATCTTTATTATAGTGTGGACGATGTTGGGGTGCAGGGGAATCGGAGTTAATAACTTTCGTATAGTGGCTGCGATATTGGGAGCCGCAGATTAGGGGTTAATAACTTTATTTTGGTGGCGGCGATATCGGGAGTGGAAGATTAGGGGTTAATAACATTATGTAGATGTCGGTGATGTCGGGGGAAGCAGATTAGGGGTGTTTAGACTCGGGGTTTAAACATAACTTTTTTTTCCCCATAGACATCAATGGGGTTGCGTTACGGAGCTTTTCATTCCATGATTGCAGGTGTTAGTTTTTTTTTCTAACACGCTCTCCCCATTGATGTCTATGGGGAAAGCGTGCACGAGCACGTCAAAGCAGCGCTTGTATTTGTGCAGTATGAAGCCCAACGCAACCATATCACATGCACAAGGCGGCTTTTTCAAAACTCGTGGCAGCGCTATGGAGGGTGACATAACGCAACTTTTGTTACGTTCATTTCAAACCCTCTATAGCGCACAACTCGTAATCTACCTGATTGTGTCTGCTTATAGATAGAAATCTACTTTCACCACACAGCATTGTGAAATCATCCAAGAATCGCAAACATATTTCACACCACAAAGCAAACAGATAAAAGCCACAACCTGTTTGATCTTAGCAGAGCTTCTTTTCTTTCACAGTTTATAGAAACATATCATGATTATTACAGACTTCTGCCAAATTCACACAAAACCAAGGCTGGGTTGGCCTGCCATTTCCCTGGAAGATTTCCCATTTGGTAAGAAATATATATAGATCTGGCAGGTTCTGGCAATAACAACTTTTACCCACATTAAAAGTTAACTAATTTGGCTTTTTCAGTAAATACTATTGCAGTGTTCTCCCAGGACCTATTTAAATCCAAAAGAAAGGGTGTCCCAGCCTTGGCAATTTGATATAAAAGATCTTTATTGTGCCATAGTCCACAAAAAAAACAACGTTTTAGACCTACATTAGGTCCTTAGTTATGTCTACCTGAATATACAGAGAGGCTACCTTTATAACAAGTACACAGGTGTGAATCAATTACTCAGATGCACATAAACTTCAAATTGATTGTAAAAAAGTGCCATCTAGTGCTGACATTTTTTATGACATTTAAAGATATTACACATCTTAAACAAGCACTGTGTAGAGTGTGTAGTGACAAAGTTACAAAAAATGCACAATTAAAACATATACATATAATCCTTATGCATATAATTAAAAAATGAGAAGCTACATTTGCAATAATCAAAAATAATTTAAATAATAAAGCAGAATCCAGAAACGGCCCTAGTAACAAAATTATTAGAGAATAGCAACAATCATGTATGCAGCCATGGAGATACAAAAAATTTGAATAATATACTAATATATATGCAAAAATATGTTAATACATGTGGGTCATTCTAATATCATAGGTACCTCTATATCAATTATAAATCTGTACTGGCATCATAATCAGTATATGTTACAAACAGAGTATTTGTTTATCTGAAGAGTAACTAATCAAAGTCCTTGTTAAGGCCCTTTGGTTTCAGAGTTTGTAACTTATTGATCCAAAACATTTCCCTAACCTTAAGGAGAAATTCTCTATCACCACCCCTCCTGGGGATATCTACTCTATCTAAAAATCTGAAAGCGTAATTGGCTGATGTTATGGCCAGCTTCTATAAAATGTGACGAGACAGGGGCATCCTTATTTTTACATATTATATTCGATTTGTGTTGTGTAATCCGCTCTCTAGCATTCCTACAGGACTCACCAATGTAATAAAAACCACACGGACATTTAATGAGATATATTATAAATTTGGATCTACATGTCAAGTATTGTTTGGTCCTATATTTTGTACCTTGTGTGAGATGGTGAAAAATTTACCTTTTATCATAGAATTGCAATTACTGCAACTTAGGCATGGATAACAACCTGTCTGTCCTGGACCAATAGTTTTCTGAATATTTATTTTATCACTACCTATATCTGCTTGGATCAAATAGTCTTTAATGTTTTTATTTGTATGCTGACATAGGGGGATTGTCAAATGTTCTCACCAACAGATTAAGATCCTTTAGAATGTACCAGTGTCTTCTGAGTATACTGTTAATTTTATTGCTCATATGGTTATATTTACTTATAAAAATCAACCTATCTTTCTTATTGTCCCTTCTCTGCCCAGTTGCCTTTTGGAGCATAACCTCTTTTTTCTGTTTATCTATTAGATAGTTAGGATAACCCCTTCTCTTGAATTTATTACCCATCTCTTCCAGTCTATCATGGCATAATTTAGGGTCTCTAACTATCTTCTTAACCCGTAAAAACTGACTTTTTGGTAAAGCTTTAAAGACATTTGGAGAATGATGGCTGTCATACCTGAGTAGGCTATTCCTATCTGTTGGTTTAGTATTGAGGTCAGTTTTAAGAAAACCTGTTTCTTTGTAAACTACTGTATCTAAAAAGTTAACAGAAACTTCACTGGCTGTCAATGTGAATTTTAGTCCCAAGACTGATCTGTTCAAATCATCTACAAATGATAATAGGCTCTCAATGTCGCCCCTCCATACGCCAAAAATATCGTCATTGTACCTCCACCAGGAGGCGCCATAGTGTATGAACAGCTTGTGAGGATACACAAAGTGCTCCTCACAGCTGCCCATAAATATATTGACATATGTAGGGGCGACATTGGAGCCCATAGCAGTGCCCTGTCTTTGCTGATAGAAAGTATCCTTAAAAAGAAAATAATTCTGATACAGAATAATGTCAAGAAGTTCTATAAGGAAGTTGATTTGATCCTCGTCATAAAGACCTTCAGTTCTTAATAATGCCTGTACAGATGTTGTACCACTCACATGTTTAATTGATGTGTATAAACTACATACATCAAGGGTATAAATATTACATTTATCCCCTACAAAATCCATGTTATTCAGTTTTTCCAAAAAGTCACTTGTATCTTTTAGATATGAAGTCATTTTAGTTACTGAAGGTTGTAGCACCTTATCAAGAAAAATGGCAATTTTAGAAAAAACTGAATTCATACCAGCCACTATAGGCCTACCCGGTGGTCTAGTGGCATTTTGGTGTATTTTTGGTAATGTATATATAACAGGCCTAGTTGGATGTTGCACCAAAAGGCAATTTCTGAATATGTCTGTGATAATACCTCTATTCACAGCCCTCATAGCTATATATTCAATTTCCTTTTTTATTTTGTTAGTTGGATATGCATCTAGTTTCTGGTATATCTAGGTGTCTTGCAATTGCTTTCAAATTTCTTGTACATAATCTGTTTTGTTCATGATTACAATAGCACCGCCTTTATCGGCCTCCTGTAATCATGAACAAAACAGATTATGTATAAGAAACTTTGAATACCATTTCTTACACAGATAGAACATAACCCCCTGTGTTCCCTTATGCTCTCCTGCTCCTTTCACCTTCAGAACTTTGCTGCCACGATTTTGCAGCAGCCTTTTCCAGGGGGTAGTTAAGGGAACTGTGCAGCTCCTGTAATTTAGGCCTCCTGAAAATGCTATGGTGTAAAGCGCAAAATTGATGACAGATTTTGCAACTGCTGACCTGTTGCATGCACACTTCATGGTTGCAAAATCCGATGGGAACTGTTCTGTAGAATTTTGCAACTGATGGAATGCGGATGGAATTCGATGACCTAACTGTAAGCATGCTCACATAGTCTGGTCGCACATTATGACAGGTCCCAGAATCCAACAGAAAACTGGCTTGGCACTTTCATTCCCGCTCTCCTCTAAATTGTGACCGGTTGCCGTCTTGCTGGCAAACCCTCTTGCCTAGGTCGTATATGATGTCTAGGGTGGATTGCATTGAGTGCGGCCTGTCATGTTGGATTCCTATGGAGCTTGTGGGTCTTTCCATTGCTTGGGAATGACAGTAATACAAGTCTCTGTAGAGGATGTACATTGAGTGTTTCCTTGATGTAAATATGTGTTATGTTGAGTAGCTAAAAAGGGGAACAATTTTTGTGGCCATAATCTTATACCAGTCAGTTGTGATACCATCTGGGCCAGGAGCTTTGCTACATTTTAGCTTTTGGGCTGATTCTTTAAACTCGTCTTCCAAAATATCTTAATTCAGAAATTCTAAATGATCATTTGACAATTGGGGGGAGCTTACGAGCGTGACACAATATTCTGATAATAGCCCTGGAGTACTTTCAAGTTGAGAGGAATATAGGGAAGCATAGACATTTTTAAACTCTTCAATTATCTGAAATAATTTTATAATTTAAGGTTTTTAAAGATTAAATTTGTTTAGCAGATTTTTTCATTTTAACTAAAAAGACCAACATTTTGCTTAAGGGTCAAGAAGGCAGTGGGGCAGATAAATTCTTTCTCAGATAAAGAATATCTCAGAGCATGCCGATTCAAACCACTGCAGTCGGTTAAAAAAACATAGGCCCCTGCTCCAATCACTAGGTCCAGGACTTCTGCGCCACCACGTGGTGTTCTTCAACAGCATACTTAGCCCTACAGCGGCACAGGGGTATGGGTAGAGGCCCAGATTGCACTGTCTCCCAGCCTAGGTCTCCAGAATCTCAACCAGACGCTGAGCTTGTTGCAGCTTATCACAAGTACACAGCGTCGTACGTTGTGACCACACGCCTACAAACAGAAAAATATGTTTTTGATATTTCTTTAGTTGCAAGGGATATTGAGTCATACTATGTAAAAGCAGCCATTTCCTCATTCTATAGTAAAAGAAGAGGGACCACACAGCTGTTGTGATACTATGACATTATTACAAACAGTGAGGAAGGGACTTCCTCTTTGCTTCAGGTGCAGGGCGGATGAATCTCAACCTCTAAAAATTACAAACAGCTAATATATTTACAGTAAAGGGAGATAGCTACTAGAAAGGGTTCCCATCCCCTTAAGAAAGTGTAGACCACAAAAACAATATACCCCTTTTATGAAATAAGGAATTTTGTTCTTTTAAAGGGGCTTTAAACACTAATTAATTTTTATTACTACGGTATCAAAATTATTCCCACCTCCCTCATCATAGGAGCCACCAGGTGAAAATGTAATTTTTAATGCATTCCGTGTGTTTGTACCTGTGCAGCAAGTCTCTTTCACCTACCTGCAGTGAAACCTAAGTTCCAAAATGTCGGCACCCATAAATAGAGGGAAGTGCATCAAATTTATTTAGTGTTTCTTGTCTCTTTAAGGGCTAGATTGCAAGTGGAGCACTATCTATCGCTCCGCTTAAGTTGCATATTAAAAGTTGAAAGTAAAAGTTTTCGCTTGTGCGCTAACACAACAAGAAAAAAGCTGAAGTTACAATATCGTGACCGCATGAATGTATTCTCTCATAGACTTTAATGGATTAAGAAAACACCAAACAGAGAGGCCCAGTTACATTTACTAAAATATTTTCATAGTTCACCGGTATTTTTACAATTATTATTATCAGATAGATACCCTGATTTCTGGAGACAACATTTTTTTTTTAGGTAGAGGGGTGCGGGGCTCAGGTGGGGGGGGAGAGCAAGGTTTTTTGGTTTTTTTTCTTTCTTTCTCTCTCCTTCTTCTTCTTCTTTACTGAACTATGCATATGGTATAAACAAAGAGAGAAATATAGTGCTCAGCAACAAGAGGGGTTCTTCTTTTCTTTTTTATATATATATATATATATATATATATATATATATATATATATATATATATATATATATATATATAAAATCTGTTTTTTGCTTGGCTAGATATTTTTGTTGGGCTCTGTTAGGGGAAGGGAAGGAAGGGGGAGAGGGGGAAGAGAGGAGGGAAGCAGAAAAGGGGAAAAAGATTTTCCCTCTTTTTGTTTTTTCTTTTTCTTGCTGGTCCGTTTATTTGCATTTTATGTTGTATTTTCTCTGTAAGAAAACAATGAAAATAGAGGTACTGATATATCTACAGAGCCAAAGATTATGTTCTCATGTAAGGATGTTATAATCTTATGTTTCCATATTATAATGCATAAGTTATTTGTGACTTTGAATACCTCAATAAAAAACTTACAATCAAAAGGCCAAAAAAAAAAAAAAAAACCCCAACAAGTGGCGCAAACCTGATCGCATTTTCTCAAGTGCGCTAACCTGACATGTTATATGAATATTTCACATTCCTATGTTCTTCACATAGAAGAATATGTTCTATTTAGTCCTAAATACATATATATATATATATTTATATATACATGTATAGTTATGTATAAGTGTAGATATATACATGTATAAATGTGTGTACATATGTATTTATGTGTTTATACGTGTATATACTGTATACCTGTAATTACATATATACACATATAAATATATGTACACACACACATATACAATATATATATATATATATATATATATATATATCTATCAGGGACGTGCAGTCATAGGAGGCAGGGCCTCCCCTAACATATTGGGGCAAAGTTAGTTAAATTTTAATTTTAAAAAAATTCCAAAAAATATTTCACAATCCCCCCCCCATGTAACGCTATGGAGAGGCAGGTACTGGACCACTTCTCTCCATAGCACTACATGGGTCATAGGAAAAGCCGTGCTAGAGCACCACCTGTGTGCTGTCAAAATATTAGTACACAAAATTGAGACCAATAGGAGGCATCCCTCTTGATGCCTCCTAGCAAGGGAGCCAATCAGAGATTGACCGGCGTTGATTGGCTTCCTGCAAATGCACAAGGGAGCAGCATTGACAGCAAATAGAGTGTTAGGAGCACCGGGTTGTTTTTTTTTTTTTTTTTTTTAACTTTTATTGACACATATCTTTAAAAACAGCGGGGTATAACAATCCCCACTGTAAAACTTGAGGTATACAGATAAATGGCAGAGTAAATAGATAGGCTGACGCGTTTTTGGCTAAGAGTACGGTGTGTTAGCTGACACGCATCAGGCTACCTATTTACTCTGCCTTTTATCTGTATACCTCAAGTTTTACTGTGGGGATTGTTATACCCCGCTGTTTTTAAAGATATGTGTCAATAAAAGTTGTTTTGTTTTTTTAAAAACAACCCGGTGCTCCTAACACTCTATTTGCTTATATCATTGGCCGCAGTAAGCGGGTATTTTAAGACCTGCAGGGGGGTAAGTGCACAGCCTGCATGGAGTCCCGTTCTAAGGGGACACAACACTTTTGACTCCAACGAGAGAATCTTGTCCCTTGCAAGGAACGGATTGCTAGGATTTCCCCTAACCCACAGATCATGGTGATCTAAGGAACAAGAGTTGTCCTATAGGAGTGGAACAGCATCCGGTAACAGGGTAAGATCTGGACATATTATAAGTCAGTAACACTGGAGTATATTGAAATTATATTATTGTGACTCGTTTTCCAATACACACAGGGGGAGTGTCTATTGTAATGCTGTCAGTGGGCTGTGCAACACTGTGTGTATAAACACATGACTATGAATGCACGTATGATTAATTGTAGTGTAATCCACCCCTCTACTCCACAGCAGCATTGACAGCACGGTACTGGTGGGAAGAAGAGACTGCTGCCTCCTGTTAGTGACCTGTCATTTTTGAGCCGGGTTGAAGTTGTCTTGGCTTGTTGCACTGCTGATTGAAGAAGACTCTAAGATCAGCTGCTGCCTGGACCCCGCTGCCCTACTGTACCGGTAAGTACAAAATACAATACACACCGTCACAACCCTAAACAGGAAATTACAAACTAAAATCTAGTTTAGGCAGAGAGAGTCCAGATCCATTGAAGTTTATTGAATATGCAGCATGCAACATACAATTTTGTATGTTGCATGCTGCATATTTGATAAACTTATTAACCATTACCTCTCAGTCCAGGCCAGGGGGAGCACTAAGGACAGCGGTAGAACTAACTGCAGTGCAAAATGATTATTGGCAATGGCATAAATTAATCATTACCCATACAGCCACAGCTTTTTATATTATTTAATGTGGCCACAAATGCTGCACTGCCGTCTGTTTATTGGCCTTGTAGACAGCCCGCCGCGCTGATCAGTGTGCATGGTGTGGATCAGAGTGCCAAATTCTATGACACACCAGCAGGACAGGAACCACTCCGCCGTCTCTCTCAGACGTTAGTGCTGCGGCTGCATTTTCACTCCCCTGCTGAACCTGACATGTAGCACAATAACTTAAGGGGTGTATATTATTTTTTTGTATAACATAGCTGTGAAAGTTTAGCTATATGTTCCACCAAGGCCTTTGTACAATATCCGTGACTTTCTTTGGATCCTGAAAGTTTTCAGGTTTGTAATGGGTTAGAGAGCTTGGTAATTTATTTAAATTGGTTGAGTTTCAAAAATACAGTGTTTCAGCTTGAACTCCACAGGGTTTACATACTTTGGGGCCTATCTATCAAGCTCCGAATGGAGCTTGATGCCCCGTGTTTCTGGCGAGCCTGCAGACTCACCAGAAACAGCAGTTATGAAGCAGCGGTCACAAAGACCTCTGCTCCATAACCTGTCCGCCTGCAGGGGGGTGTCAATCAAACCGATCGTACTCAATCGGGTTGATTTCCGGCGATGTCTGTCCGCCTACTCAGAGCAGGCGGACAGGTTATGGAGCAGCGGTCTTTGTGACCGCTGCTTCATAACTGCTGTTTCTGGCGAGTCTGAAGACTCGCCAGAAACAGGGGCCATCAAGCTCCATACGGAGCTTGTTAAATAGAGCCCTTTGTCTCAACTGTCCTGCTATCCCGGTAAGGCATTTGTTCCTTACTTGCTTATATTTTTAAAAGTCCTGCATTTTTCTTCCTGACCAGCTGAGGGCGAGCATAGGTTACTGCCTGACAGGAAGCAGTTTCAAACTGTAGTCTTTAGTGTTGTCTATCTTCAGAAGAACGCAGCAATGTGCCACTGAATCATTAGGCTGTGTGTGACACCAATGTATAGCACCACTGATCCAGAAACTGCCCAGTTGTGAGTCTGAGCTACTGAGTGGGCGGGGAGTTAGCCGTGAGGAACATCAGAGCTGCAGGGACCAGCTGAGTAGTTAATGTGAAGGTATGTCTAAGCTTGAAGTGTGTGTTATTGTTAATCTGTTTGCATGTTTTATTTTGGTTGTATGCTTGTTTATTGCATGTTCTAAAGCTTTTAATCAAGATGTGTGACTGTGTATGTCAGTGTGTGTGTATGTCTGTTTGTATGTTAGTGTATGTGTTAGTGTGTATGTCTGTGTGTGTGTATGTCTGTGTGTATGTTAGTGTATGTGTTAGTGTGTATGTCTGTGTGTGTGTATGTCTGTGTGTATGTTAGTGTATGTGTTAGTGTGTGTGATGATCTTTATAATGTATTAGCAAACAGCAAGGAGAGAGAACAAGAATACAGACTTTATTCAGCAGCATCCATCTTAACAATAACTGCCCGCCCCCTCCAATCACATGACTAAAATGTTAACTGTTTGTAGTGCACAGAGTGAACTAAGCATAACTACTGAACTTAAACTATAACATAAAGCATACACATCATTACATCTTCCCCTTCAAATATGAAACACTTAATATGAGACAAAGTCTTCCCATATTTTTGGTTTAATAGCTCGACCATAACGAGAGAAAGTAACTGCTGGCTCACTAGCAGTACAATCAGTGACAGGTTGAGAGTCATTCCCAGCATTATCGCAAGCTGATACACTTATGTTGTCCTCAAAGTCCTCGGTAGACTTTACATCCATGTTAGGGAATTCTGTGCATTCATTGCTTTGCTCTTTATTGTCATTGCTGCTTGGTTCCCCGAGTAAAATATCAGCTGCAGTGTCTGGTCGAAGATGACGCCTGTTGCGTCTCAGTTTCTGTCCACACTTGGTTTTGATTATATATGACCTTGGTGAATTAGCTTCACTGACAATTCGAGCAGGTTCCCATGTATCCCCAGTGACTCTGTGTCTCACAGCTTGCCCAGCCCTGAGTGGACCAAGTAACTTGGTAGATTTGTCAAAATACAGCTTTTGCTTTTTCATGTTTATGTTCCTCTGATCTGTTACCTGATCCTGTGGGATAGTCTGAGGCTGCAATTTCTGTGGTGCAATAGGCACTGTGGTCCTCAGTGCTCTACCCATGAGCAGCTGTGCAGGTGAACATAAACCCTCCATGGGTGTTGCACGATAGTTTAACAGGCCTAGGTACACATCCTGCCCTGATGATTGTGCTTTTCGGATAATGGATTTGGCTATGCCAACATACTTCTCAGCTAAACCATTGGCCTATGAGTGATACGGACTTACTGGTTTGTGCCTGACTCCCCATTCACGCAGAAAGCACTGGAATTCAGCACTTGAGAATTGCGGGCCATTATCAGACACAAGTTCTTCACACACTCCATGTCTCGAGAGTATTGTTTTGAAAGCCCATATGATTGCTGATGCTTTTAGATTTCTCAGCTGTACTAACTCAAAGAATTTGCTGTAGTAATCTACTACTATCAGGTAGTGGTTGTCCTCAAAATGAAAAATATCTGTGGCCAGTCTCTGACATGCCCGTGAAGGAATGTTCCATGGTGTGAGAGGTTCTTTTGCATTGTTTTTTTGAAATGTCTGGCAGGTTTCACATGTCTTCACAAGTGTCTCAATATCAAGGTCCAAATTAGGCCAGTAAACCACATCCCGTGCTCTGCGCTTACAAAGAGTAATGCCCAAATGTCCCTGGTGAATTTGCTCCAATATTTCTGCCTGCTGTGATTTAGGAATAACAATACGGTCACCCATGAATATGATATCCGTATGAAAGGATAGTTCATTTCTCACAGGCCAGAATCCCTGCAACTCAGGAGAAAGCTTCTTTCGTTTTTCTGGGCAGCCATTGCACATGACACAAATTAGTTTTTCTAGTACTTTATCTTGTTTGGTATTTTGTCTAATTTTTTCCATCCGTACATCAGCTATTGGAATATTTACTAGTACTGTATGTACCTGTTCTTCCAATTCAGGTTCATCCCGTGCTTCATGTCCTTCTGGAAACACCCTAGACAGCGTATCTGCCATCGGAATTTCCTTTCCTGGTTTATATTTCACTGTGAGATCATACTGTTGTAGTTTCATAACCATCCTCTGCAGGCGTGGAGGTATAGCAGATAGTGGTTTTTGCATCATGTACTCCAATGGTTTGTGATCAGTTTCCACAACCACTGGGTGACCATAGATATACTGGTGAAATTTCTCACATCCATTTACAATGGCCAACATCTCCTTCTCAATTTGAGCATAATTGGCTTGTGTTGTTGTCAGAGCTCGTGAAGCATATGCAACAGGATGTCCTTGTTGCATTAGCACAGCACCTAACCCAAACTGGGATGCATCCACTTGAAGCACAGTGTCGCAGTTTACGTCAAAATATTTCAGTATTGGCCCCGGATGTTTAGTGATCAGTTTTTTTACTTTCTCAAATGTCTTTTCCATGTTTGAGTCCCAAGACCAAATAGCATCCCTTTGTAGCAATGCACGTAGTGGGGCTGTCAGCTGAGCGAGGCCCTGAGAAAACTTGGATAGATAATTAAAAATGCCTAATGATGTCTCTAGTTCCTTCCTGGAGGATGGGGCCTTCATGCTAATAACTGCTGTTATCTTCTTTGGATCAGGCTTTAAACCCTCTTTGGTTAAAAGGTGTCCAAAATATGTAACCTCTTCTACGCCAATTTGCATTTTGTTTGGATTGAGTTTAAGATTTTTCTCCCGACACCGCTTGAGTAAGGCAATAAGGTTTTTGTCATGTTCTGTACGATCCTTTCCATAAACCAGCAAATCATCAATTATTACTTCAACACCATGTAGACCAGCAATCAACTCATGTGATTTCTTTTGAAATATCTCCTGAGCAGAAGCAATGCCGAAAGGTACCCTTGTGAAACGCCATCGTCCAAAGGGGGAGTTGAAAGTGGTCAGGTGACTGCTGGGTTCATCTAGACGCAATTGCCAGTAACCAGATTGTGCATCTAGTAGACTAAACACTGTTGCTCCTACTAGCTTGTGAGCTATATCATCTATGGTGGGGAGTTTGTAGTGTTCTCTCATTATTACTTTGTTCAAATCACGTGGGTCAATGCAAATACGAATTGCGCCTGTGTTTTTCTTCTCTACCACAATCATAGAACTGACCCATTCTGATGGTTCTGTGACCTTTTTTACTACCCCCAACTTCTCCATCCTAGTTAGTTCTTGTTTGACTTTAGCCTCAAGGGATAGAGGTATTTTCCTTGGGGCATGAATGACAGGCTGTGCACCCTCTTTTATACGTATGCGGCTAATCCCGGGAGGCACCCTAGGCCTTTGAATAGATCACTGTACTCATGCTTAATGTTTTCCTTTGACAGTTCGCTGCACCCACCATCCACAGCCATAATGATCTTTACAAGTCCAATATCTTTACTTGTTTTTAGACCTAATACTGCTGGGGCTTTTGTTTCTATCACAAACAATTGTAAGACCTTTTCAGATCCCTTGTAAAAACATTTTGCATGGCAGCGACCCATCACTTTCAGCTTTTCACCACCATATCCCAACAGTTTTGGTAGGTCTTGAGTCTCTAAGGGGAATTCATTTCTAAGGAGTTCCAGGTATGTGTGGCTTGGCACACAGTTTACTTTTGCCCCTGTATCTATTTTGAATGTGACTGGAGTTTTGTGAGCCCCTATCTGTAGGGTTACATTTGCTTCATCTGCAGACTTGTGTGATTTCTGTACTGCTGCAAGATATATTGGGGTGCAATCTGAGTCTGACCCTGCATTGTCATCATTGTCCTCTATGGCGTGTACAGCCTGTGTTTGTGTGCTTGCAATATGGGAAAACAGTTTACACACCCTGGCAAAATGTCCTCTTTTCTTGCATTTATTACATATCTGCCACCTTGCAGGACAGGCAGCATTTTTGTTGTGCATGTTTCCACAGTAGCCACAGGTTGCTTGTGTGTTACTTGTCCCAGTGTCCCACTTGCCTTTTATCCCCTTGTGTCCTCTTTCTTGCCAGTATCTGCTGCTTTGATTTTCTATAGCACTGATCTGGTGTTGTGTTCCTTCCAGTACCTGCATGTCCTTTCTTGACATTTCATATGCTCTAGCAATCCTGATGGCTTTCTCAAGATTTAAATCTTCTTCCTGCAGCAGCTTTTCCTGAACTTCTTTAAACTTACTGCCCATCAGAATACGGTCTTTTATCATATCACCTGCATCATAAAAAGCACAGTCTTTGGCAAGCAAGCGCAGCTGTGTCACCCATTCATCCACAGATTCACCTCCACACTGATTCCTCTCATAAAACATTTTCCTCTGCACTGTGATGTTTTTCCTTGGATTGCAGTATGCTTCAAACTTTGCAAACAATACCTCTGGGGTTTTTTGTCATCTGCAGTGATATCCCTGCTTGCCTGCCAGTCTCTGCATACATCACGTCCCTTTTGTCCCATACATATCAAAAAGTGTGCTGCCTTCTGTTGCTCAGTCCATCTGTCTGCATCTGGGCCTGCAAACACAAGTTCAATCAGCTCCCTCCACTTTGACCAATTATCAGAAATGTTCCCTGACTCTAAATCCAGAGAAGGAATGTTCTTTGTGTTGCTGTTTGCTGCCATGTAACTTTTCACCCCACTTCTGGTACCATGTGATGATCTTTATAATGTATTAGCAAACAGCAAGGAGAGAGAACAAGAATACAGACTTTATTCAGCAGCATCCATCTTAACAATAACTGCCCGCCCCCTCCAATCACATGACTAAAATGTTAACTGTTTGTAGTGCACAGAGTGAACTAAGCATAACTACTGAACTTAAACTATAACATAAAGCATACACATCATTACAGTGTGTGTCTGTCTGTATGTTAGTGTATGTGTTAGTGTGTATGAATGTGTGTCTGTATGTCTGTGTGTATGTTAGTGTATGTGTTAGTGTGTGTCTGTGTGTGCATGTCTGTGTGTATGTTAGTGTATGTGTTAGTGTGTGTCTGTGTCTGTCTGTATATTAGTGTATGTGTTAGTGTGTGTCTCTGTGTGTGTCTGTCTGTATGTTAGTGTATGTGTTAGTGTGTGTCTGTCTGTATATTAGTGTATGTGTTAGTGTGTGTCTCTGTGTGTCTGTGTCTGTCTGTATGTTAGTGTATTTGTTAGTGTGTGTCTGTCTGTATGTTAGTGTATGTGTTAGTGTGTGTGTATGTCAGTGTGATTGTTTTATGAATATCCCATTGCTGCTTGTATGAAGTAAGGAGCAGATATTCCCCTGCAAGTTTCACGCTACAATTTACTAGTTAGTAATACAGTGAGAAATTGACCAGGAAGCACCTTATGTCTGTGTGAAAGCAACAGATATCACTATCCTTACATTTTTTTTATAGTTTAATACATAACCAGAAGTTATTGAAACATCTGAGATATAAGATTATTCAGGACCATGTCATTTTTCTGGGCTTCTGAATTACTAGTACAACACTACAACTGGCAGCTCCTAAGCTGAACTATCTGCCTGCAGTGGTGACAGTGAATGCTTTGGTAATTGTGACAAAAGAAAGCTTTCGCAGGTTTTAGATATAATTAATGTCTACAATTGTTCTATACAGTTCAGAGATATATTCACATAATATTTGGTTCAGATTGCTGACCCCCCCCCCCCCCCCGCCCTATCTATTTATAAATGTAGTACATTGCACCTAGGTAATAATATATAACAGTGTGACAAGTACAGCTGTTAAAGCAGCATTATCCTGTGGAAAATGAAACTAAATGTAAATTCATGTTGCTAAAGAGTATTTTTGCATTCAAAAATCTGTTGCTGAAAAGTTGCATTTCTCCTCTTTTCATTGACTAAACTAAAGCACATATGGATTTTTGAAGAGATTAAACATAAGGGCAAGTAAGGATTTTGTGTTGACTGCCCTTAAAATCAGATGACCTGTCACAAAATAAAAGGATAGAAGTTGTTTAAGGAGGTATCAGAAAAAAAAAGTTAATTTTAAAATACATATACATTAAAATTGTATGCAATTTAGATGGATTAATGTAACTATTTCAAACCATTTTTAAACATACATATGCTAGAAGAAAAAAATAAACTAGTTATCTGTTTGCAAATTATTATAAACATAAGTTAGCTAGTTATGGAACACACAACATTAAAGTCAAAATTAAAGTTGCATGACTCAGAGCACACACATTTAAAGTTACATACATGTACAATGTACAGATAGACAGACACAAACATGCACAAACAGAACAGATACATACATACAATGACACACATGCACATTCACACACTACAAACAGACATATATACACTACTCACACACATACACTCACACACGTGCTTTTACACACACTCACACATGCATGCACACACACATACATTCACACACTTACACAGATAAACAGACATATGTACATACAAACAGACACAGTAAGTATGTATTATAATGTGAGAGGCTACTGTGAGAGGCTGAGCTGTTCTAAGGTGCACAAATATTAGTGCCAACTATAGTCCTTGCTGCTCAGTATAAGGCTCTATCGGGTTCATATATGTGTTTCTCGGGCGAATCAAAGCCAGTGCCTCACCAGCCTCTGATCTCACCGCATTTCACATATATATATATATATATATATATATATATATATATATATATATATATATATATAAACACGCATCTGTCTTTAGACATGTATATGTATGTATCTCTGTGTTAAAGCCCTTTGCTTGCCTTTTTTTCTAACACCCGAGACCTCATATCTTTGAGCCCTTGTAACTTTTTATGCAATATTATTTTTTAAAAGCCAATAGGATGAGAGCTACTGAAATCCTATTGGGTGTTCAAATCAGTCAATAAGACTTCAGTAGTTCTCATCCTATTGACTGTTTTGATCAGCCAAAAGGATTACAGAAGTTCTCATCCTATTGGCTGATTTGAATTTGAACAATCAAATCAGCCAATAGGAATGCAGGGTAGGCCATTTTGAAAGGCTACCTTGCATTCAACTTCAGTGTACGGCAGTGACCGTATGAAGAGGACGCTCCGCGCAGGATGGGATCAGCTTCCAGAATGGCTCCACTCCACGCCGCTGCCGGGATCAAGATAGAAGACGCCCCCGGAATGGATGAAGATATTGCCACCTGGATAAAGACGTCTCACCACATGGATGGAGATGGATGTCCAGACTTCAGGAATCATGAGTAGATATTCTGGGGTTAGTGTTAGGTTTTATTTCATTTTTTTGGGTGGGTTTTTTTTAGATTAGGGCTTTGGGCTTTTGTAAAAGCGCTGAATGCCCATTTAAAGGCAATGAAAAAGAGCTGAATGCCCCTTTAAGAGCAATGCCCATACAAATCCCCCTTTAGGAGCAATGGGTAGCTTAGGGATTTTTTTAGAGTTAGGTTTTTTATTTTGGGAGCTTGGTTGGGTGGTGGCTTTTACTGTTGGGCGGAATTTGTATTTTTTTTTACAGGTAAAAGCTGTTTAATTTAGGACAATACCCTACAAAAGGCCCTTTTAATGGCTATTGGTAGTTTATTGTAGGCTAGGGGGTGTTTTTATTTTTGGGGGGCTCGCTTTTTTATTTTTATAGGGCTATTATATTAGGTGTAATTGTTTTTAATTTTGATAATTTTGTTTACTATTTTTTGTAAGCGTAGTGGTTTTTATTTTTTGTAATTTTAGATTTTAGTTTTTTAAAATTTGAAATTTTGATTTTTTTAATTGGTAGTATTTTTTTATTTTATTCGAATAGTAATGTTAGGTTAATTTATAGTTTAATATTTTATTTCACAGGTAAGTTTTTATTTATTTTAAGATAGTTAAATTGTAAGTTTAATTTTAAGTTAGGGAGGTGTTAGGTTTAGGAGTTAATAGTTAATTTAGGCCTAGATTTAGAGTTTGGCGTTAGCCGTGAAAACCAGCGTTAGAGGCTCCTAACGCTGGTTTTAGGCTACCTCCGGTATTTGGAGTCACTCAAAAAAGGGTCTAACGCTCACTTTTCAGCCGCGACTTTTCCATACCGCAGATCCCCTTACGTAAATTGCGTATCCTATCTTTTCAATGGGATTTTTCTAACTCCGGTATTTAGAGTCGTGTCTGAAGTGAGCGTTAGAAATCTAACGACAAAACTCCAGCCGCAGGAAAAAAGTCAGTAGTTAAGAGCTTTCTGGGCTAACGCCGGTTTATAAAGCTCTTAACTACTGTACTCTAAAGTACATTAACACCCATAAACTACCTATGTACCCCTAAACCGAGGTCCCCCCACATCGCCGCAACTCGATTAATTTTTTTTAACCCCTAATCTGCCGACCGCCAACTACGTTATCCTTATGTACCCCTAATCTGCTGCCCCTAACACCGCCGACCCCTATATTATATTTATTAACCCCTAATCTGCCCCCCACAAAGTCGCCTCCACCTGCCTACACTTATTAACCCCTAATCTGCCGACCGCAAAGCGCCGCCACCTACGTTATCCTTATGTACCCCTAATCTGCTGCCCCTAACACCGCCGACCCCTATATTATATTTATTAACCCCTAATCTGCCCCCCTCAACGTCGCCTCCACCTGCCTACACTTATTAACCCCTAATCTGCTGAGCGGACCGCACCGCTACTATAATAAAGTTATTAACCCCTAATCCACCTCACTAACCCTATAATAAATAGTATTAACCCCTAATCTGCCCTCCCTAACATCGCCGACACCTAACTTCAATTATTAACCCCTAATCTGACGACCGGAGCTCACCGCTATTCTAATAAATGCATTAACCCCTAAAGCTAAGTCTAACCCTAACACTAACACCCCCCTAAGTTAAATATAATTTTAATCTAACGAAATTAATTAACTCTTATTAAATAAATTATTCCTATTTAAAGCTAAATACTTACCTGTAAAATAAATCCTAATATAGCTACAATATAAATTATAATTACATTGTAGCTATTTTAGGATTAATATTTATTTTACAGGCAACTTTGTAATTATTTTAACCAGGTACAATAGCTATTAAATAGTTAAGAACTATTTAATAGCTACCTAGTTAAAATAATTACAAAATTACCTGTAAAATAAATCCTAACCTAAGTTACAATTAAACCTAACACTATACTATCATTAAATTAATTAAATAAAATACCTATAATTACCTACAATTAAACCTAACACTACACTATCAATACATTAATTAAATACAATTCCTACAAATAACTACAATGAAATAAACTAACTAAAGTACAAAAAATAAAAAAGAACTAAGTTACAAAAAATAAAAAAATATTTACAAACATAAGAAAAATATTACAACAATTTTAAACTAATTACACCTACTCTAAGCCCCCTAATAAAATAACAAAGACCCCCAAAATAAAAAATGCCCTACCCTATTCTAAATTACTAAAGTTCAAAGCTCTTTTACCTTACCAGCCCTGAACAGGGCCCTTTGCGGGGCATGCCCCAAGAAGTTCAGCTCTTTTGCCTGTAAAAAAAAAACATACAATACCCCCCCCCAACATTACAACCCACCACCCACATACCCCTAATCTAACCCAAACCCCCCTTAAATAAACCTAACACTAAGCCCCTGAAGATCATCCTACCTTGTCTTCACCTCACCAGGTATCACCGATCCGTCCTGGCTCCAAAATCTTCATCCAACCCAAGCGGGGGCTGGCGATCCATCATCCGGTGGCTGAAGAGGTCCAGAAGAGGCTCCAAAGTCTTCATCCTATCCGGGAAGAAGAGGCGATCCGGACCGGCAACCATCTTGATCCAAGCGGCATCTTCTATCTTCATCCGATGACGACCGGCTCCATCCTGAAGACCTCCACCGCGGACCCATCTTCTTCCGGCGACGTCCAACTGAAGAATGACGGTTCCTTTAAGGGACGTCATCCAAGATGGCATCCCTCGAATTCCGATTGGCTGATAGGATTCTATCAGCCAATCGGAATTAAGGTAGGAATATTCTGATTGGCTGATGGAATCAGCCAATCAGAATCAAGTTCAATCCGATTGGCTGATCCAATCAGCCAATCAGATTGAGCTCGCATTCTATTGGCTGATCGGAACAGGGTTTAATTGTAACTTAGGTTAGGATTTATTTTACAGGTAATTTTGTAATTATTTTAACTAGGTAACTATTAAATAGTTCTTATCTATTTAATAGCTATTGTACATGGTTAAAATAATTACAAAGTTGCCTGTAAAATAAATATTAATCCTAAAATAGCTATAATATAATTATAATTTATATTGTAGCTATATTAGGATTTATTTTACAGGTAAGTATTTAGCTTTAAATAGGAATAATTTATTTAATAAGAGATAATTAATTTCGTTAGATGTAAATTATATTTAACTTAGGGGGGTGTTAGTGTTAGGGTTAGACTTAGCTTTAGGGGTTAATACATTTATTAGAATAGCGGTGAGCTCCAGTCGGCAGATTAGGGGTTAATAATTGAAGTTAGGTGTCGGCGATGTTAGGGAGGGCAGATTAGGGGTTAATACTATTTATTATAGGGTTAGTGAGGCGGATTAGGGGTTAATAACTTTATTATAGTAGCGCTCAGGTCCGCTCGGCAGATTAGGGGTTAATAAGTGTAGGCGACGTTGTGGGGGGCAGATTAGGGGTTAATAAATATAATATAGGGGTCGGCGATGTTAGGGCAGCAGATTAGGGGTACATAGGGATAATGTTAGTAGCGGCGGATTACGGAGCGGCAGATTAGGGGTTAATAATAATATGCAGGGGTCAGCGATAGCGGGGGCGGCAGATTAGGGGTTAATAAGTGTAAGGTTAGGGGTGTTTAGACTCGGGGTACATGTTAGAGTGTTAGGTGCAAACGTAGGAAGTGTTTCCGCATAGCAAACAATGGGGCTGCGTTAGGAGCTGAACGCGGCTTTTTTGCAGGTGTTTTTTTTCAGCTCAAACAGCCCCATTGTTTTCTATGGGGGAATCGTGCACAAGCACGTTTTTAAGGCTGGCCGCTTGCGTAAGCAACTCTGGTATCGAGAGTTGAAGCTGCGTTAAATATGCTCTACGCTCCTTTTTTGGAGCCTAACGCAGCCTTTATGTGGACTCTCAATACCAGAGTTATTTTTATGGTGCGACCAGAAAAAAGCTGGCGTTAGCTTTTCGGGTGGTTACCGACAAAACTCCAAATCTAGCCGTTAGTGTTTTGCGATGTGGAGGAGCTGGCGGTTTGGGGTTAATGGGTTTATTTAATAGCAGTGATGTGGGGGCCGGAGGTTTAGGGGCTAATAGGTTTATTTTGTAGTGGCAATGTGAGAGGCCGGCGGTTTAGGGTTATTAGGTTTATTTAGTGGCGGCGATGTGGGAGGCCAGAGTTTTAGGGGTTAATAGTTTTATTATAGTGTCAGCGATGTCGGGGAGCGGCGGATTAGGGTTTAATAGCTTTATTATAGTGTCGGGGAGCGGCGGATTAGGGGTGTTTAGACTAGGGTTTATCTTAAGGTGTTAGGTTTAAACATAACTTTTTTTTCTCTATAGACATCAATGGGGTTACGTTACGGAGATTTTTCATTCTGCACTTCAGGTGTTAAGTTTTTTTTCTAACACTCTATCCCCATTGATGTCTATGGGGGAAAGCGTGCACGAGCACGTCAAAGCAGCCCTTGGATTTTGTGGATTTTGTGCGGCATGGAGCTTAATGCAACAATATCGTACACATAAGGAGGCTTTTCAGTAACTCGTAATGGCAGAGATATGGAGAGTGAAATAACGCAACTTTTTTGGCGTTAGTTTCACACCCTGTTTAGAGCAAAACTCATAATCTAGGTATTTATTTTTTTAATAAAATACACTACACTGTATTTTGGGGGCAGTTGGGGCACATATATAAAATTAACCAGAGATCTGATCTCTAGTTAATTTTATAAGCGCTAATTGATACCGCAAGCTCGCAGTAGCAATAACCAGCCACTTGTAATGGCTAGTTAAATATTGCGCACCCGCAAACGAGCATATTTGCGCAATTTGCGGGCGAGCTGTAATTTAGCGCTCCACTTGTAATCTAGCCCTGAATACTCAGCAATAAAATCTTGACAAAACATGTCTCAGCAGAGAAATGGCTTCAGTTGAAGTACTGCTATATAAAATAGAGGTGGAAGTCTAAAATGAAACTTTTATTTTTCAAATAAGGTGTACAATAAGGGAACTACCATTGGTGCAGTGGTACCCATAGCAGCCAGTCTATGCATATGTGTGTGAAGAATGTGTACAATCCTAATGCAGGGGAGCCTTTTATTAGTGCAGGTTACAGGTCTATAAATCTGACCTCATTATAGAGAACAGCATATTTAATACTGTAATATTGCTATAGCTTACTACTGAGTTACCTTTGGGGGACTCAAAAAAAAAAAATCACCACAAAACAACATCTTTCCAATTTATTTCAGTTATTATATTGATGGCATTCTTATAGTATCATGTGTTGAGACTTAGCATGACAGCATACCTAGGTATTTCAAGTTTATAAATGCCATACTTTTAACAAGCTCAGTAAAAATAAATTATATTTTTTACAATACATCTGTTACGCTTCTAAAGAGAATTGTTGGTGCCTATCTAGTACATTAGGAAAGTTATCAGAACATCTGGATTTGACTGTCTATTATCCCTGTATATTGTGCATCACAGTATCCATTATCTCACCATAAACACATTTCATCATTCTCCAGTTCAGCATTTCCATTAACTGCATATATAGAAACTTCACACCATTATCTAGCACACAGTGTCCATTGCCTGTGTATAGATCTTTGCATAATTATACAGTGTAGTATGTAATTATACAGCGCATTCCTGTTCTCGTCAGTGTATAGCTACTCATCATTTTACAGTTCAGTGTGTCCATTATTTCTGATTACATAGTATTTAACACTTTAAAGTACAGCTTGTCCATTAAGTGTGTAGACATACGCCTAGATTTAGAGTTCTGCATTAGCCATCAAAAGCAGCGTTAAGGGGTCCTAACGCTGCTTTTGGCTACCGCTGGTATTTAGAGTCGGGCAGGAAAGGGTCTAACACTCACTTTCAAGCTGCGACTTTTCCATACCGCAGATCCCCTTACGCCAATTGCGTATCCTATCTTTTCAATGGGATCTTCCTAACGCCGGTATTTAGAGTCTTGGCTGAAGTGAGCGGTATAGCCTCTACCGACAAGACTCCAGCCGCAAAAAAGTCAGTAGTTAAGCGCTTTATTGGCTAACGCCGGTTTATAAAGCTCTTAACTACAGTGCTCTAAAGTACACTAACACCCATAAACTACCTATGTACCCCTAAACCGAGGTCCCCCACATTGCCGCCACTATAATAAATATTTTTAACCCCTAATCTGCCGACCGCACACCGTCGCCACCTACATTATCCCTATGAACCCCTAATCTGTTGCCCCTAACATCGCCGACACCTACATAATATTTATTAACCCCTAATCTGCCCCCCCCCAACGTCGCCGCTACCTTACCTACACTTATTAACCCCTAATCCGCCGACTGGACCTCGCCACTACTATAATAAACGTATTAACCCCTAAAGCTAAGTCTAACCCTAACACCCCCCCCTAAATTAAATATAATTTTAATCTAACTAAATAAATTAAATCTTATTAACTAAAGTATTCCTATTTAAAACTAAATACTTACCTGTAAAATAAACCCTAATATAGCTACAATATAACAAATAATTACATTGTAGCTATTTTAGGATTTATATTTATTTTACAGGCAACTTTGTATTTATTTTAACTAGGTACAATAGCTATTAAATAGTTATTCTCTATTTAATAGCTACCTAGATAAAATAATTACAAAATTACCTGTAAAATAAATCCTAACCTAAGTTACAATTAACCTCTTAAGGACATATGACGGAATTTTTCCGTCATAAAACAATTGAGCAAACTGAAAGCTGTGCCCTTAAAGGGTTAAACCTAACACTACACTATCAATAAATTAATTAAATAAACGACCTACAATTACATACAATTAAATAAACTAAACTAAATTACAAAAAATAAAAAAAAGATTACAAGAATATTAGGCTAATTACACCTACTCTAAGCCCCCTAATAAAATAAAAAAGGCCCCCTAAAATAATAAAGGTTCCTACCCTATTCTAAATTAAAACGTAGCCAGCTCTTTTACCAGCCCTTAAAAGGGCTTTTTGCGGGGCATGCCCCTAGGTAATCAGCTCTTTTGCCTGTAAAAAAAAAATACAATCCCCCCAACATTAAAACCCACCACCCACATACCCCTACTCTAACCCAAACCACCCTTAAATAAACCTAACACTACCCCCCTGAAGATCTCCCTACCTTGAGTCGTCTTCACCCAGCCGGGCACCGATGGACCAAAAGAGGACATCCGGAGCGGCAGAAGTCTTCATTCTATCCGGGCAGAAGAGGACATCCGGACTGGCAGACGCGGAGCCATAATAATAAAGGTAGGAAAAATCTGATTGGAACAGCCAATAGAATGCAAGCTCAATCTGATTGGCTGATTGGATCAGCCAATCGGATTGAACTTGAATCTGATTGGCTGATTTAATCAGCCAATCAGATTTTTCCTACCTTAATTCCGATTGGCTGATAGAATCCTATCAGCCAATCGAAATTCGAGGGACGCCATCTTGGATGACGTTATTTAAAGGAACCTTCATTCGGCGAGTAGGCGTCGGTTGAAGAGGATGGATCTGCGTCAGCTGGAAGAAGATGGCTCCGCTCCGCTCCGGATGGATGAAGATAGAAGATGCCGCTTGGATGAAGATGTCCTCTTCTGCCCGGATAGGATGAAGACTTCTGCCTCTCCGGATGTCCTCTTTTGGTCCATCGGTGCCCGGCTGGGTGAACATTGGGTTAGAGTAGGGGTATGTGGGTGGTGGGTTTTAATGTTGGGGGGGGGTAGTATTTTTTTTACAGGCAAAAGAGCTGATTACTTAGGGGCATGCCCCGCAAAAAGCCCTTTTAAGTGCTGCTAAAAGAGCTGGTTACTTTTTAATTTAGAATAGGGTAGGGATCTTTATTATTTTGGGGGGCTTTTTTATTTTATTAGGGGGCTAAGAGTAGGTGTAATCAGCCTAATATTCTTGTAATCTTTTTTTTTATTTTTTGTAATTTAGTGTTTGGTTTTTTTTTGTAATTTAGTTTAGTTTATTTAATTGTATGTAATTGTAGGTAATTTATTTAATTAATTTATTGATAGTGTAGTGTTAGGTTTAATTGTAACTTAGGTTAGGATTTATTTTACAGGTAATTTTGTAATTATTTTATCTAGGTAGCTATTAAATAGAGAATAACTATTTAATAGCTATTGTACCTAGTTAAAATAAATACAAAGTTGCCTGTAAAATAAATATAAATCCTAAAATAGCTACAATGTAATTATTTGTTATATTGTAGCTATATTAGGGTTTATTTTACAGGTAAGTATTTAGTTTTAAATAGGAATACTTTAGTTAATAAGATTTAATTTATTTTGTTAGATTAAAATTATATTTAATTTAGGGGGGGTTAGGGTTAGACTTAGCTTTAGGGGTTAATACGTTTATTATAGTAGCGGCGAGGTCCGGTCGGCAGATTAGGGGTTAATAAGTGTAGGTAGCGGCGACATTAGGGGGGCAGATTAGGGGTTAATAAATATAATATAGGGGTTGGCGATGTTAGGGGCAGCAGATTAGGGGTGCATAGGTATAATGTAGGTTGCAGCGTTGTCCGGAGCGGAAGATTAGGGGTTAATAGTATAATGCAGGTGTCAGCGATAGCGGGGGCGGCAGATTAGGGGTTAATGAGTGTAAGGTTAGGGGTGTTTAGACTCTGAGTTCATGTTAGGGTGTTAGGTGCAGACTTAGAAAGTGTTTCCCCATAGGAAACAATGGGGCTGCGTTGGGAGCTTAAAGCTGCTTTTTTGCAGGTGTTAGGTTTTTTTTCATCCCAAACTGCCCCATTGTTTCCTATGGGGGAATCGTGCACGAGCACGTTTTGCCAGCTTACCGCTACCGTAAGCAACGCTGGTATTGAGGGTTGAAGTTGCGGTACATTCGGCTCAACGCACCCTTTTTGGAGCCTAACGCAGCCCTTCAGACAACTCTAAATACCAGCGTTGCCTTAAGGGTGCGTTGGGAAAAAAGCTGCTTTAGCTACGCGGGTCTTTACCGAAAAAACTCTAAATCTAGCCGATACTCTTCAGTATTATACTGTGCAATGAGTCTATTATGTGTGTGTGTGGACTCTGACGACCATTTAATTGTGTTTTATAATCTGTTTATGGACTCTGCTCATCCTTATACAAAACCTGCCAATTATTATTAGTGCTTTTTGTATGCATTATTATATAGCACATTGAGCCATATTTCATCCAAATGGAGCTTGATGCCCCTGTTTCTGTGCGGGCCTTCAGGCTCACTGGAAACAGCAGTTATGAAGCAGCGATCTAAAGACTGCTGCTCCATAACTGGTCCGACTGCTCTGAGGCTGCGGACATCAATCCGCCCAATCCTGATTGACACCCCTTGCTAGCGGATCATGTCGTGAAGGTAATTAGAATTTCGATGGGGTATAGCGCCAAAGACGGACACCTATAGCTCTGAACAGTGAGCTAACTAGCTAGCTTAGTAGATATACTAAGAAAATAAATATGTTCAGAGCTCCTCAAAATGGGCTAAGTGTTGTACAATGTATAGAGTGTGTTTAGAAATAGTTTAATTGTAGATTTAGTAATTTACACAAGAATAAAACATGCCACGATGGGTACAGTGGTAATAAATGACAATAAAAACAATTGAATATTGAATATATCTATATAAAAACACTGAATAATGAATTGATGTAGAGGCAATGATAGAACCTCCAATGAAAATATAAGAAAATTTAAATTCAAACAATGTCTGAAAGAAATCAATCCAAAGTGTGGATTTAAAAAATAAATACAATAAAGTCAAATATATGGATTGCTGATATTGACTATGAAGAGGATACCGTAAGAGATATTGTGTACCAGTGTTAGTGGTGATAATGTATACAAAATTATAAGAGTGGTCAAAAGAGGGTGAAAAATTATCATTTGTGATTGCAAATATAAAGAAAACAAACAGTGTCAACTTGCTTATTCAAAAATGAAAAAAATATGTGAAAAATTTAAAAAAAAAAAAAATTGCAAAGGAAAAATGTAAAAATGTTGCGCAAAAAATGAAAAAAGGAACAAAGTCAGTGATCCAAAAAAAAAAGATAAAAAGAGAACAAAGTCAGTGATTGTAATCCAAAAAACAATATCCTATAAAAGTCTAACTGTGAAGATCCAAATAGAAATCAAAAGTTAATAATGTGTAGAAAAGGAAACCTTATTTTCCTAGTGGTGAGAGTCCATCTGAAGTTCCTGATGGTGAGAATAAAGTCAACGGTCTTTTAAGTAAAACCCAATTGATGGGCTGGGGTTCCTGTTCCTGATGGTAAGAACCCTTGGTGGTTGGGAGAAACTCCAATCCAAAAAAATTAAATAAAGCTAAAAGCAAATAAAAACAACAATAGTGTAGATGGTACTAAAAACGTATATAAAATCAGAATAGTGCTTACCAGCTGTGGTCAACGCATTTCGGCCTCCTCTAGGCCTTTCTCAAGACTGCCAGCCGGTTGTCAAAAGTGTCCTTTTTGTAGTGAAATGTTTTGCACCAAAAAATGTGTTTGGGGGCGTGGCTAAAAACCGGAAGTGATGTAGGGTATGTAGAAGAGTTAAAACTTTTTTTTTTTTTTTTTAATATTAAAGTGGCTCCTTTTCTATTAATTACTCATAGTAGAGTTCACCCTAGTAGTCAATGGTCACATAATAACAGTGTATTGCGGTGATCTATCCTATCTATGTTATCGCCGTTTTTAGCGTGACGTCATATCCGCTTTGCTTGGATTGGTCGGGGTTTGTGTACATTCCTAGAGTAGCCATGTCTTTTTTGTGGTATTCCTATTGGTTGATTTTTAGTTTCTTTCGTTATCCTAGGTATTTCATTGGGCATAGCGTTGTGTTTAGAAGTGACTACTAAAGCTTTTGTCACGTCAGCTAGGAAAACAGATACTATCCTTTAGAACTGTATTCAATAAAAATTGACCTTTAACAAATGCGAGTTGTTCTAATCCAAATGTTTACGTATATAATGTTGGATGGTTATAGAATCGATTATCAAAAATTTAGAAAATTAAACAATGAAAAATTGAATGTTATCCTTTGATACTGAATAGCTTGTCTCGTTAATGTAGGTTTTATATTATATTATATTATAAGCAAAAAACCTACATTAACGAGACAAGCTATTCAGTATCAAAGGATAGCATTCCATTTTTTATTTTTTAATTTTTGATAATCGATTCTATAACCATCCAACATTATATACCTAAACATTTGGATTAGAACAACTCGCATTTGTTAAAGGTCAATTTTTATTGAATACAGTTCTAAAGGATAGAATCTGTTTTCCTAGCTGACGTGACAAAAGCTTTAGAAGTCACTTGATTCCACTACCTCTAAACACAATGCTATGCCCAATGAAATACCTAGAATAATGAAAGAAACTAAAAATCAACCAATAGGAATACCACAAAAAAGACATGGCTACTCTAGGAATGTACACAAACCCCGACCAATCCAAGCAAAGCGGATATGAAGTCACGCTAAAAACGGTGATAACATAGATAGTATAGATCACCGCAATACACTGTTATTATGTGACCATTGACTACTAGGGTGAACTCTACTATGAGTAATTAATAGAAAAGGAGCCACTTTAATATTTAAAAAAAAAAAAAGTTTTAACTCTTCTACATACCCTACATCACTTCCGGTTTTAAGCCACGCTCCCAAACACATTTTTTGGCGCAAAACATTTCACTACAAAAGGGGCACTTTTGACAACCAGCTGGCAGTCTTGAGAAAGGCCTAGAGGAGGCCGAAATGCGTTGACCACAGCTGGTAAGCACTATTCTGATTTTATATACGTTTTTTAGTACCATCTACACTATTGTTGTTTTTATTTGCTTTTAGGTTTATTTTTATTTTTTGGATTGGAGTTTCTCCCAACCACCAAGGGTTCTCACCATCAGGAACAGGAACCCCAGCCCATCAATTGGGTTTTACTTAAAAGACCGTTGACTTTATTCTCACCATCAGGAACTTCAGATGGACTCTCACCACTAGGAAAATGAGGTTTCCTTTTCAACACATTATTAACTTTTGATTTCTATTTGGATCTTAACAGTTAGACTTTGATAGGATATTGTTTGTAGGATTACAATCACTGACTTTGTTCTCTTTTTTCCTTTTTTTTTTTTTGGATCACTGACTTTGTTCTCATTTTTCATTTTTTGCGCAACATTTTTTTTTAATTTTTCACATCATTTTTTCATTTTTGACACTGTTTGTTTTCTTTATATTTGCAATCACAAAGGATAATTTTCCCCCCTCTTTTGACCACTCTTATAATTTTGTATACATTATCACCACTAACACTGGTACACAATATCTCTTACGGTATCCTCTTCATAGTCTATATCAGCAATCCATACATTTGACTTTATTGTATTTATTTTTTAAATCCACACTTTGGATTAATTTCTTTCAGACATTGTTTGAATATAGATATATTCAATATTCAATTTGTACAAGAGTGGATCCACATCTTATTGTTTTTATTGTCATTTATTACCACTGTACCCATTGTGGCATGTTTTATTCTTGTGTAAATTACTAGATCTACAATTAAAATATTTCTAAACACACACTCTATACATTGTACAACACTTAGCCCATTTTGAGGCGCTCTGAACATATTTATTTTCTTAGCGGATCATGTCGGACAGACCGATGATAAATTGTATGGAAGCTTTGTAGATATTTGCCTTTTATTTTCTAAGCCATTCTAATCCCTTAGAAGCACCATCATTTGAATTGGCAAAAAAATGCAAATGAGTACATGATATAACAGGAAATCTATGTATGCTTCAACTATTCAGCAGTACAGCTATTTGTCAATAGTGATGTCGCGAATAGTTCGCCGGCAAATAGTTCCCAGCGAACATATGCAATGTTCGATCCGCCCCCTATTCGTCATCATTGAGTAAACTTTGACCCTGTACCTCACAGTCAGCAGACACATTACAGCCAATCAGCGGCAGACACTCCCTCCCAGACCCTCCCACCTCCTGGACAGCATCCATTTTAGATTCATTTGGAAGCTGCATTCTTAGTGAGAGGAGGGACAGTGTAGCTGCTGCTGATTTAATAGGGAAATCGATAGCTAGGCTAGTGTATTCCGTGTCCACTACAGTCCTGAAGGACTCATCTGATCTCTGCTGTAAGGACAGCACCCCAAAAAGCCCTTTTTAGGGCTAGAACATCAGTCTGCTTTTTTTTTTTCCTGTGTAACCTAATTGCAGTTGCCTGCCTGCCTGCCTGCCAGCATGTGTGTCAGGCTCACAGCGTATACTGTGCCCACTTGCCCAGTGCCACCACTCATATCTGGTGTAACAGTAGTGTACATTAAAAAAAACAACACTTTTTTTACTGTGAAATAATAGTAGACAGCTGCCAGTACCCAAGATGGCCGCCAATAAGGCAGATGGGGAGGGTTAGAGAGCTGTTTTGGGGGGGATCAGGGAGGTTGGGGGCTAAGGGGGGATGCTACACCACAGCATATGTAAATATGCTTAAAAAAAATTAAAAAAAATTAAAAACCTTTTATTTTAGTACTGGCAGACTTTCTGCCAGTACTTAAGATGACGGGGACAATTGTGGGGTGGGGGAGGGAAGGGAGCTGTTTGGGAGGGATCAGGGGGTCTGATGTGTCAGGTGGGAGGCTGATCTCTACACTAAAGCTAAAATTAACCCTGCAAGCTCCCAACAAACTACCTAATTAACCCCTTCACTGCTAGCCATAATACACGTGTGATACGCAGCAGCATTTAGCGGCCTTCTAATTACCAGAAAGCAACGCCAAAGTCATATATGTCTGCTATTTCTGAACAAAGGGGATCCCAGAGAAGCATTTACAACCATTTGTGCTATAATTGCACAAGCTGTTTGTAAATGATTTCAGTGAGAAACCTAAAATTGTGAAAAATGTAACGTTTTTCTTTTAATTTGATCGCATTTGGCGGTGAAATGGTGGCATGAAATATACCAAAATGGGCCTAAATCAATACTTTGGGTTGTCTACTACACTACACTTAAGCTAAAATTAACTCTACAAGCTCCCTACATGCTCTCTAATTAACCCCTTCACTGTTGGGCATAAAACACGTGTGGTGCGCAGTGGCATTTAGCAGCCTTCTAATTAAAAAAAGCAACGCCAAAGCCATATAAGTCTGCTATTTCTGAACAAAGGGGATCCCAGAGAAGTATTTACAACCATTTATGCCATAATTGCATAAGTTGTTTGTAAATAATTTCTGTGAGAAACCTAAAGTTTGTGAAAAAGTGAACATTTTTTTTTATTTGATCGCATTTGGCGGTGAAATGGTGGCATGAAATATACCAAAATGGGCCTAGATCAATACTTTGGAATGTCTTCTAAAAAAAAATATATACATGTCAAGGGATATTCAGGTATTCCTGACAGATATCAGGGTTCCAATGTAACTAGCACTCATTTTGAAAAAAAGTGGTTTTGAAATAGCAAAGTGCTTCTTGTATTTATTTCCCTATAACTTGCAAAAAAAGCAAAGAACATGTAAACATTGGGTATTTCTAAACTCAGGACAAAATTTAGAAACTATTTAGCATGGTTGTTTTTTGGTGGTTGTAGATGTGTAACAGATTTTGGGGATCAAAGTTAGAAAAAGTGTGTTTTTTTCCATTTTTTCCTCATATTTTATAATATTTTTAATAATAAATTATAAGATATGATGAAAATAATGGTATCTTTAGAAAGTCCATTTAGTGGCGAGAAAAACGGTATATAATATGTGTTTTTCATCTAACACTCGATATCGCAAGAACTAAACATTACTCTGTCACATTAAACACACAACTTAATCGACACAAAGAGAAATCATGTCAAATGTACAAACAATCACTCACACAACATAGCACATTCGCATTCAACATTCACAATCATGATGGACTCCAGCTACTCACAATTCCTGAAGATAATTTGCAGTACCCAGGAAAGATCCAGGAGGATCCAGGAAGATCAAGGAGACCATTGTCCATTCTTTCAACGGAACAGCCGAACGGCAACTAGAAAGGATTCAGTGCTGTTACAAGACAGTGAAGCAGCTGTGAGTACTTCCGCCACGCATCTACACACATACGCTGGCCGGGGAGCGCAGCTAATAAGCCTGTCATACAGCTGAAGATTCACATTGAACATTTTATAACTATCACATTGATAAAATATTCTTAAATAAGAAAATTTGTCACTTTTTTGCAAAGAAGCTAATTCAAAGAAATTCATGTATCTACTAGTTCACTTAACAAAGAACTATCTATCACTTGCACTTTAACACAGTACGGCAGAACAGCTGATTGCCCTGTCTCTCACTCACTTCAACTCACGAAGCTCAACTCAGTACACGCAATAGGAATTTGCCTACACACTTTCAACGGGACTATTTCATTCACAAAGGATACCCTAACTCACCAGTTTTAAATCACATACGGACATTATCGGAGAAATTACAAGCCAACTATTTCAGTTTTATTTACTTACAGGAGGCTTAGTATTGCACCTTATCTAAGTGATATTACATCGCTGAACCGTCATAGTTAATTAATAGCGTTTGAATTGTGAATTGTAAATCTATGCTGCTAATTTTTCTTCATCATTTTATTTAGTTGTGGCCACAACTTACTATTGTTATTTATTATTGCTTTTTATTAAACTAGCTTATATCATCACTTTCTATGTTTGTTTATTATACATATTGATATATATCTATTTTTACGATACACTGTATTATACATATTGAGATATTTTTATTTAAACTTTTTTAGCTATTGTTGGTTCTCTCAGCTGTTCACACAGCGCCTCTCTTACACCAAGTTTTTGCAACATTCACAATCAGTTACAACAAATACTACATAACATTTACACTAAATGAGGATTCAAAAAATACGTTTGGATCTGCATCACGGAACAAAAGAACAAGAAAAAATTATTACACACTTATACACAAATTAAACATTCGCATTGGCGATTAGGAAAGATTTTCCAAAATAAACATTGAGAACAGTTAACAAATACGATACGATCAAAAAAATCATCATTTGGATTTTGTTATACTAAATTATGATAATGTTATGCAAAACAATCACTATGACATCATCGCATTATACACATTCCCTAAAAACCTATGTGGATTTAGAAACTCAATATGAGCATGCGCAAATGCAAACAACTACTCCACATTGCACACATACAAATCTTCACTAAAGCACACCTGGACCTCGTTTACTTTGCAAACAGGTACATCATTAAGCATTTACATAGGGTATATAAGCACCCTCTAAACATGGCTACCTTGACTGTATTGCTTTTTCAAGATAGGTACAGATCTAGACGGTGGAGGTTAGAGATAGTCAGAGATAGTGAGATAATTAGAGAGAGATAGTGAGAGAGAGAGAGAGATAGTGAGAGAGAGAGATAGTGAGAGAGAGAGATAGTGAGAGAGAGGGATAGTGAGAGAGAGTTTGTGTACAAATCTGTCTGGGTGAGTGTGCGAGTGCTGCTTTGGTTTTCATTCCTTACACATAGTTAAACACATTTACTTTAATTTACATGCAAACACATTCAATACATACATACATACACATAGCAGTAACACTACATACACACACATAGGGCCTATTTGTGAAAGGCCTGTCGGACATTATCCGACATTGTGGATCATGTCCGACAGACCTCGCTGAATGCGAAGAGCAATACGCTCTCCGCAATTCAGCATTGCACCAACAGCTCTTGTGAGCTGCTGGTGCAACACTGCCCCCTGCAGATTCGCGGCCAATCGGCTGCTAGCAGGAGATGTCAATCAACCCGATCGTATTTGATCGGGTTGAATTGCGACGATGTCTGTCCGTCTCCTCAGAGCAGGTCTTTAGACCGCTGCTCCATAACTTGTGTTTCTGGCGAGTCTGAAAGCTCGCCAGAAACACAGACCCTCAAGCTCCATACGGAGCTTGATATATAGGCTCCATACCCTATTCCCTTTAAACCCATCCCATAGTTATATTTTGTTCTTTTTAGACAAACTTATTGTTTACACACCCTCATTTAGTCCTTTAATATACGTTCTTCTGTTTATTACTACCCCTTACCCAATTTTCTAAAACCCATTCCCACTTTGAGCACTTTTTACTTTTATTTCCTTATTTTAACCCCTTTCATTTGTGCACTTTCCCCTTCTGAAAAGGTATGGTGGGAAGGAGGAGTAGGGAAGAGATTAGGGACGAGATTAGGGAGGAAATTAGGCAGCAGATTTGGGACGAGATGAGGCAGGAGATTGAGGAAGAGATTAGGGAGGATATTAGGGAGGAGAGTAGGAGAGTAAGGGGGAGAGGGATTAGAGAGGAAGGGGGAGAGGTCAGGGTGGGTGAGCTAATCCACATTGTTGAAGATGAACAAGTGGCTGGGCCCAGTAGGACAAAGCACAGAGAGGGTGCAATACAATCTGAAGAACAGAGGCTCACATCAGAGAGGAAGCCCAGGCAGAGGGAGGAGAGGTATACCACAGAGGAAAAGGAGGCCCTTATAATGGCCTATATGGAGAGGGCTACGAGGCTGCAGGCACAGAAGGGCCACCCCTTCAGAGAAGAAAAAGTTGTGGTTGGAGATCAGGGATGCTGTCAACGCAGTGGGGGAGTTCAGGAGGGACATAAAATCTATACAGCACCGCTACCGGGACTGAAAAAGCTAGCTCAAGATAAATATATATCGAGGGAGAGGCAAGCCAGTACCGGGACCAGTGGCAGGCCAGAGCAGATATTCGTCTACAGCCGCTGGGAGGAAATGCTGCGTCCCAACATCTCCAAGGTGGCCCTGGTCAGGATCAAAGGAGGGATCGATACCAGGAACCTGCACTTCTCATCTGCTGGTAAGAATATTTAATAATCTATTTCAATCTACCTCATAACTCTTTTACATGCAAAAAATATGGATATGATTAACGCAATTACGCTTTTTTAAACATTATTCTGAAAACGCATTCAGAATTACTTTGAGAAAGTTGGATTTGAAGAAAAGCTATCACATTAGTATCTAGTCTCCAGATTATGTGTGCATTTAAACATATTTAAGACGCACACAAAAATACTTTTTTCATATACGTAAATCATATTGATTGCTTTTGGATAAAATTGAATTACGAAGACAGCCTCATTAATACACTTTCAAATATAAAATTTGCATCTTTATTTGGAACTGTGCTAATATCTCTTATTTCTTTAATTTTAAAATATACAGAGTCTGAGGCCGGTGAGGAGGAAACACAGCAGGAACATACTCCTCCTTCACCCAGGCATGAGAGTGGTGCAGAAGGTGAGACGCTACCTCAGAGAAAACAAGAGGATACCCCTGCAGAAGATAACCCTGCAGCAGTCCCCCATGCAGCAGCTCCCCCTGACAAGAACATCCCCCCGAAATGCCCGAGGTGAAGCTGATGAAGCTTTTCCTACAGGAAATGCAGGACTTCCAAAGGGCACAACAGGCACACACAGGGTATATGACCAACACAGTGAACACCCTATCAGGACAAACAAATATGGTAAATATTCTAAATAACATATTTCAGGTTCTCAAGCAAGCAAGCAGACCATATCCAGAAATGGGAAGACCACAAGAGCCTAGACCATCAGCTTCTGGACCATCATCTCCTGTGCCTCCTCCATTTCCTACTCTGCCTGGTCAATCCCCAATCACTCACAATACTCCTCCTCCCCCTCTTCCCCAACCATCTCCAATGAGGACACGTCTGAGGAGGCATTTGTCCACCACAGAGCCTCACTGTCATGGGAAGAAGGGAAGGAGGAAGAAGTAATTATGTTTATATATTATTGTTTTTAATTTAAAGTTAATGTGTAAAGGATAATTATGTGATGATGTTGTCTTCTTACACTTGTGGAGCACACTCTGTATTTAATAGTCTTCTATGGGACTGGGTCCATGGAGGCAGATTGTTTGTAGAGTGTGTTGAGACAACATCATCACATGCTGTCCCTGTTGATTAGATTGATTGGTTTTTGTGATGGCCAAACGTGTTATCCTAATACAATCCAAAGACCATTACAATTATAAATGATGGCTGTGTTGATGCAAGCAACATAGCTTAAACAAGAACATATGCTAACATATACTAATTCTTATGGCTTATTGGTATATCTACATGTGCTTGTTAAATAAAGCAAATATTGTTATTATTTTTTTTTTTTTTAAATCCTGTATGCCATATTTCTCTCGATGTGTTGACAATATTGAATACGTAAAATAAAGTGTATTTTTGGAAAGCTAGCTTAAAGTGTTTTAATTATTTTGGAAATCTATTTAATTTAAAAGGTGCATGAAAGCAGAAAATTATCTTTCATGATTTTGACAGAGCATAAAATTTTAAACAACATTCACGTTTACTTATATTATTTAATTTGCTTCATTATCTTGTTATCCTTTGCTGAAAGGTTTATCTAGGAAAGCTCAGGAGCAGTAAAGAATCTAGCTTCGATCTGCTGATTGGTGGCTGCATATATATACTGATTACATATACCGATTGTCATTGCCTCACCCATGTGTTCACTTAGAAACTAGTAGTGTATTGATGCCCCTTCAACACATTATACCAAGAGAATGAAGTACATTTGATAATAGAAGTACATTTGAAACTTGTTTTCATGTCCCTTTAAGAGTTACTTTTGAAATTCATGCTCACAGTGCTAGATTATTTGGATAACAACAATGTTGAATTGATACATGACACGATATTGAACATTTAAATTAATAATAAATATCAGGACATAACATCTCTAAAAAGTATACATGGTTTATTATATACGGAACAAGGGGTATTGGGGCACTGTGTTCTAAGTTCTAAGGAGCTATTAATCAAATGTGTTTAAATTTTCATGCAGCTGCAGCTTAATCCCAGGGCTTTGTATAGTGCAGTACCCAACTTCACTATGCTAGGCTGGAAAATGTGGACAGAAAAGGAGTTCAGGGAAAGCGCTGTCAGTACTTTGGAACTTTTATTTGATCTATATTGTGAATTCTTTTATCTTCACAATTGTTTTTACTACGACTTTTTGTAAGCACAAATCTCAACTGAACTACGTTATTCTCCTGCAATAATATCTGAAGTCATCTGTATAACGGCATTTGCATTCCGACTGCTTGACAATACCTCATATTCTGAGGATACCTAATGTGAGCAAAATTGTATAGGGGATACTGTAGAAAGTTTGGGGTGCTTCCCTAATAAAACTATACAGTATTGCACTATTGGTGTATTTCTGTTTTATTTCCATATTATCTGGCATCGCCTGGAGGGAAGTTTCCTGATCCATACTATACCATACAAAAGAATTCACTGAAGACAATACACCCCTCAGATACGGATCTTGTGGCAGGAACCGTTGGTGGGGCCACGCTTAGGCTATCCTGGATCACCCTTACTTACCTCATACGATTGAGATAAGGGGGCCCATTTATCAAGCTCTGAACGGAGCATGTGGGCCCGTGTTTCTGGCAAGTCTTCAGACTCGCCAGAAACAGCAGTAATGACGGTCTAAAGACCGCTGCTCCATAGCCCTGTCCGCTTGCACTGATGAGGCGGACAGGAATCGCTGGAAATCAACCCGATCGAGTACGATCGGGTTGATTAACGCCTCCCTGCTGGCGGCGAGTCAGCGGGGGCAGCGTTGCACCAGCAGCTCTTGTGAGCTGCTGGCGCAATGTTAAATGCGGAGAGCGTATTGCTCTCCGCATTCAGCAAGGTCTTGCAGACCTGATCCGCACTGTCGGATCAAGTCCACAAGACCTTTAATAAATAGGCCCCATGGTCTAGTAAGTAGACATTCTTACCATTTGGGGATTCTTGTCATTTATATCTTCACAATGGTAATCTGCTAAAAGCTGGGACTATTTATTTTTGGACTCTTATTATAGAGACTTGTGGTCCATACGGCTTATTGTATTCAATTGCAAAATGTTTATATGGTAAATGCAATTTCTCTTAAAATGAATACATAAACTATATAGGTGTATATTGAAATATTGAAACACCTATATAGCATTTAGTTCTGTATATAACACACCTAGATCTACAAACAGACCGCTTATATGGAATCGTCCCTGAACTCCTTTTCCGTCCTCATGATTTATTATATGTTACATAATTAAAATATCATTTATATATCATATGATATAGGTAAATGCATATTGAAAAATTACTTAAAATAGAAATGCACATGTTTCAGAAATTACAATGCATACAATTATTTAGAGAAATATATAAACTGGCACTACACGGGTGTAAAGTAAGATAAAGAATCCGTAGATTCCGGTGCTAACCCTTAGTTACAATTATAATACACAAAAAAGGAAAGGAAAGATAGGGGCTATTGCAGAACTCATTCTTACTTAAGTTATTGTGGAGTTAGTTAAAAAAACTATACTTTAATTGAATATATTAAAAAACATGGGGTAAATACCCCTACCGTTTACCACACCTACTACCAAACAGTGAATAAACTAAAAACAAGCCCACAGTCACTTCTCTGTTTCCTGGCCGATAGCAGGAAACGTCGGCATCAGGTGGCTGAAGTGACTGAAATGGCAAGATTAAAAGTATATGGAGCAAACGCGTTTCGGCTACGACCTAGCCTTTCTCAATGCTGTATTTTACACTGACATTTGGTAAAACCCGAGGCTACCGGATGCACGGACTTAAATACTCATTTGAAGGCCACAGTTAGCCAATCACGTGGATTACAGGGAGAACGCCCCATTATTATCCAATGGTTGTACAAGGGAGACAACGCCTACTAACCCGACTGCGCTGTATGGCTATAGGAACTAAATGATATGCCGCGCATGCTCAGTGTTCCGCTGCTAGCGTGTAAGAAGTAATTCCATGTAACAACACTGCTAAATTAGAAATACGAATGTATACATTATACGGACAAAGTTTTATCCAAACAATGAAGATCTTACATTTCTAAGTAATGTTTACCTTAAGCTATAAGGTTTATATTTAAAAGGTTTCCTTATATCGATTCAAAATATAACGATACTTACTGGAGTAGAAGAGTACAAAAGTTTTAGAGACTATGGAAATACTATTATTAATATATCCATAAATTTACCTGCATTATATTTGCCATTGTACAAATACTGCCATACTGATATGATTTAAGATCATGATATGGATATCAAACAAAGAGTAAAGTAAGCTGTCCACTTATACCTCACTGTTGTTTTTCATATTTATAAAATCACACCCAATATGCCTGACCATGTACCGGTAATGCAGTATATATGTGATTTAGGATTATATTGTGATTACCCAATAGTCAAGGTTACAGTTCTTCTTTATGAAGTATCACTACCATTTTGAAGAATCGATTACTATGAAACCACAAAAATTACCTTATAGATGGAAGTTACTTAATTGGATTATGGTCTATATTGCGTGAATGCATAAATATATAATATTTCTTCTGGGTCCCAATCTTTAAATATATAACGTTGACTCAAGATCTTTGATATACTAGATCTTGAATATACATACATTATACAACGATTGGGACAGAAGAGCAGACTAATAGTCCAAGAATGTATATGCTCATTTACATAACAGTATTCCTATAATTTTTATGAAGTGATACAAGCTCATCAAATTATAGAATTGAATACAGTGGGCTATGTTAATAACTACATGGAATAAACTTTTTGCCAGTCATAGCAGATCAGATATACACCCAGTAATTGTTATACTCATTCATGCCATGGGGCATGACAGTATTAAGATTGAAAACCCATTTGGTTTCCATCTGTAACAATTTATCCTCAGTGTTACCCCCTCTTATTCCGGGCTTCAATTTTTCAAGACCCCAACATTTTAAGGCACTGGTTTTCCCATTATGATAGCGTAGAAAATGCCTGGCAACACTAGTAATTTGTTTGGATTTGTCTACGTCACTTTGGGCTGTTCTAATATTGCTGAGGTGTTCAGTTATGCGTGTGCCCATGCTCCTTGTAGTCATTCCAATGTAATATAAATTACAGCTACAGGATATACAGTAGATAACATTAGTACTTTGACAATTTATGTGTTGTTTAATATTCCAGGTTTTTCCAAATCTGTCAACTATTTTTTGTTTTTTAACCATGTGTTGACATACTGAGCAGTGTCCACATGCAATAGAGCCTTCATATATAGGCAATTTTTTAGCATTTCTATCGTAATGGCTACTGACCAGTGTATCCTTAATATTCCTAGCTCGCCTATATGTTACTAGAGGTTTCTCTGTTATTAACGGTTTTAGTAGTTCATCTCTAGTTAGGACATGCCAATGTTTGGTCAGAATTTTAGTAATTTGATCGCTGTGTGCGGAATAAGTAGTGATACACCTTAGGGGGGTATTATTCTCCTTAATCTTAGGGGTAAGTAGTTCTCCCCTATCTTTCAGTAACGCTCTGTTATATGCTCTCGCAAGCAGTTTTTTTGAATAGCCTCTTTCAAGTAACCTTTGTCTAAGTTCTCTAGCAGCTATTTTGAAATTTTCAATGGTACTACAATTTCTCCTTAAACGTATATATTCTCCCATAGGTAGTCCTCTAATAGTAGCAGGATGGTGATAGCTACTAGCATACAAGATATTATTAGTGGACGTGGGCTTCCTATACGCTTCTGTAGCAATAGAGCTATCAGTATTTCGAATTGTTATATCCAAAAATTCCACTTTGGATTTTTGTATGTTAGATGTGAGATATAGTCCAAATGGATTATCATTTAGAATTTTAATGAAGTCATGCAAGAGATTCTCAGGACCATTCCATATAAATAGAATATCATCTATATATCTGGACCAGTGGGAGATGTGTTGGGTAAGGTGTTTTATATTATCATTGAACACCACAGTTTCCTCCCACCAGCCCAGATATATATTAGCGTAGGTTGGGGCACATGCAGTGCCCATCGCTGTCCCACAGGTCTGTAAATAAAATTTGTCATCGAATACGAAAAAATTATGGGTTAAAATAAACTCTATCATATTCAATACAAATTGTTTGACCTCCTCACTCATATTGGTATTTTGGTTAAGATAGTATGATACCGCTCTACACCCCCACTGTGTTTGTATACTAGTGTAGAGCGATTCAACGTCACAAGTTACCAGCACTGAGTTACTGTCAATATTGATCTCATTAATTTTATTCAACAGATGCATAGTGTCCCTGGTGTACGATGGGAGTGATTCAACAATATATCTCAATCTTGCGTCTATGTATTTTCTGGCCTTTTCAGTAAGGGAGCCTATTCCAGACACTATTGGTCTGCCTGGTGGCTTGCATGTGTCCTTATGTATCTTTGGCAACAAATACAAAGTGGCTGTTTTTGGTTCTTTAACTTCCAGAAATTTCAATTCCTTCTGATCTATAACACCATCGTCAAATGCTGAACGAATGAGTGTATTATAGCTGTTGAGAAACATCTCTGTAGGGTTACATAAAAGTGATTTATAGTTAGAAGAATTATTAAGCTAACGTAGTGCTTCTTCTCTGTACATAACATCTGGCCAAATAACAATGTTACCGCCTTTATCACTGCTTTTTATTTGTATACCTTTCATATTTTTCAATTGTTTCAGGGCTATAGCTTCTTCATTAGATAAGTTATGATCAATAACGCCACTGTTATCCTGTATGTCTAAAATATCTTGGCATACTAAATTAAGAAAGGTCAGTGTGTTATGCGATGTATGGTTTGGAGGTACAAATTTGTACTTGGCTTTTAAAATTGTTTGCCAACCAATATCCTCTTTGTCTGGATTACAGCTAATAGCTTCATCTAATAATGCAATAAGATCATTAATGGCAGCTTGATCATTAGCATTAAGAGTGTTAAGTTCAGAGTTACTGAAATATTTTTTAAGGAGATTTTTTCGGGTAAAAAGGTGGATATCCTTTATGGCCTCAAATTTATTTAGTTTAGGTGTTGGTATAAATGACAGGCCTCTTTTTAGGACAGATATTTGTACATTAGATAAAGTGATATCAGAGAGATTAATTATATTTAGTTCAGGAATGTCTACTTCTTTTTGTGTTGTGATTTGTGATTGAACTTCACTTGTCTGCGAGTTCTGGGCTTGACGTTTACGGCCCCTTCTGGTTCTACGCCTAAAGGGATATTTGTTTTGTTACTAGTATGAGGTACAATTCTATTTTTCAGAATCATTCTAGGTATATTTTCACCATCAGATAAATCTACATCTGTGTTGTCACCTTCTCTGTCTGATGTATCTGCATCTAGACTGGCGGTTTTATTCTGTCCCCAAGAGTAGATTGTGTCAGAGGAATAATCGTTAAGATCCCTATCAATCTTACGTTCTTTTCTCTCTGAAATAAAACGTGCAAACTTTTCAACTTCTCCCTTAGTTTTATTGTATGACTTTTGAAAATCTTCGTTTAATTCATGCTGTTTGAGTTCGTCACACAATTTAGAGATTCCCTCATTGATGTCATTTAATTTATCTAGTTCATATTCGGTTAAATACCCCATCAATTTAAGCGAGCATTCAGTTAAGGCACTTTCCCATTTAATTTTAAATTCTGGTTTGTAATCATTAAACGAAGGGAACAATTTTAATCTTAGGCCTCTAGGAATGACATTGTTATCTTTGTAAAAGTTGTACATTCCTATGTTCCATTGTTTTTTTATTTGTTTCCTTCTGATTTTTTTAAGATTTTTTAAAGAATCAGACCATTCCACTGAACTATTACTCTCTGTAGTGCTTTTATTTCTAAGTTCAGCTGTTAAATTGGTAATGTCTTTAGTCCATTGGAGCATTTCTGCTCCTAAATCAAAAGAGGCCATAATTTACGATCTTGTTAGTGTGTGCTCTAAGTTTACAAGAAAAAATGTGAGTCCAATTCTCACATATAAAGTTACAATATTTAGAGAAATATATAAACTGGCACTACACGGGTGTAAAGTAAGATAAAGAATCCGTAGATTCCGGTGCTACCCCTTAGTTACAATTATAATACACAAAAAAGGAAAGGAAAGATAGGGGCTATTGCAGCACTCATTCTTACAATTAAACACAACACATAAATGATTTGTTAATGAGAAAATATTGTTGACAAACATATTAAACAAAATGGAGTATATTCATCGCAGAACATTTATGGATTATCACTTGCCTGAAAATATATTCGGGATCAACAACACATTGACTTCATTTGTTTCTACCAGGAGAAAGCCATCAGTCGAAATATTTTAGATATTTTATCATCTATGTTTCAACAATGTACAAGATTGACACAATCTATAAACTCAGAAAATCATGGTTTTAAACTTGTGTTCTCATTCGCTAACATGGCGCATCCAATATCGCCGAACAACGTGATCCAATTAAATTATGGAATTTACACCTTTGCATGTCAATAACAATTGTATTTCTATTTCAAAAACTAGCATGTGCTATATTGTTAAAAAGCAAGCGTGTTTGTTCTATGTAATGCACATCTTCACATAATGTAACGCTAGATAACATGTATATGTGTGTGTGTGTGTTTGTGTGTATAAATATATATTTTACTAAAAAACATGTTTTAGATAGATAGATAGATATACAGTACATAGATATATATTTATGAATAAATAGAACATATTCTGCTATGTAAAGAACTTTGGAATGTGAAATATTAATATTACATGTTGTTTTAGTATACTTGGTTAAATGCAATCAAGTTTGCATGACTTGTTGAGTGTTATTTAACCACTTTTCATGCTATTGAAGACTATGAATATGTTAATCCAGTCGCAGTATTCTAACTTTGGCTTTTTGCATGTCGGGTTATTGAGCGAGCAAAAAACATTTTACTTTCAACTTTTAAAACGTGTGCTACCTGACGCGCACAAAAAGCCGGAGTTGAGCGGAGGTAACGCACAAGAGGACTTGTAATCTAACCCTATACATGCTGTGGTGTAGATGAGATGTGTACCCAGATGAAGTACTTATTATACAGAAAATAGCTTTGCTGTCCTGAAAATAGAGATAAAGAGACATCAAGATGTCAAATTTATCTGCTACCTTTTTGTCCTTGTAAAAGTGCAGTGTAAACTTGTCCCTGAGAAAGCAACTTCTCAAAGGTCTCCCAAGCACAATCAACTAAATTAAAATTGTTTGAATTTATATGAAACAAATAGGAAATGTATGTATGCGCACAAATGATTCATTAGGTTGTCTACTACATGATAATGAAAACATCCACACTTCTGTGGGTAGGTACGTACACACCTCTACCTGCTTGAAAACAAAATGCATTTTTTATTAATTATACTTTATGTGCAACAAGTTAAAATGGCCTTAAATGCGTTTAATTTGTGAATCAATTTTGTTTCAATGCTCAGAAGTTTTTTCTTTCTCTAAATCCCAGCCTCTTCAGTTGGGTTTTTAGTTTATATATACCCATATAGTACAGGTGTTTTATTATAGCAATATTTAAAATGCTTGGAAATCAGTTACCTACTTCTATCAAATAATAATGTTCACTAATGTGACCTAACACTGGTCATGTTGTTTCACCTATATATTGCTTCCTACAGATGCATTCCAATATAAATATACACCAGAATGGATAAAATCAATAACATTATTAATTTATATGCTTTCCTAATTATATCTCATATAATGATTTAACACTTTTTATTAGGTATGGAAGCCTTTCAAGCATAACAAGGAAGGGAAGCTTTTCGCTTTCCTAAATAAATTCAAAACTCTTGTCTTATTTTCACATTTTAAATCAGTAGGTGCTAAAATGTTTTTGGTTTTTTTTTAAATGTCATCTTCTATACAGAATTAAAGGGACAGTATGCTCCAATTTTCATATAGCTGCATGTAATAGATACTACTATAAAAGTATAGTGCACAGATACTGATCTAATAATCCAGTATAAAACCTTTTAAAAACTTACTTAGAAGCTCCCGGTTTAGCACTGTTGAAAAGGTTAGTCTGGGACACCCACTGAAATGGGCTGGAAAGCAAAAAGAGCAGACCCCACCCCCGCTCCCTCTTCCGCTGTATATAAAAAGATAATTTACACAAACAGGAGCAAGCTGGAATAGGTAGACAACAGTCTACTTCTAAAACTTTGGGCCTAAGTTAGGAGTTTGAAAATGTTATTTCAAAATAAGCAAAACTATACATTTAAAAAAAAAACTGTATCGGCTTTATAAATGGATCATCTACAAAACATTTATGCAAAGAAAAATCTAGTGTGCAATGTTCCTTTAATGGTATTAGACTGTCTGTAAAATGTGCCTTTGTTTTCATTCTTACATCTGTTCTTACTATGATTTGTAATAAGAGGCACCTACAGTTGTCTTTGATCTTGGTCTTGTTTCTTATTCTTACAATAGATACTCTCAGTTATTACAGCTTTCTGATAGGTTCATTCAATAATTTCAGAATCGTAACCTCTGTCCAAGAGCTTTTATTCCATATTTTCTTGTGCCATGAAATCTCTAATGTCATTGCATTGTTTTCTTAATCAGAGGAGCTGTTCCTTTGATAAAGTCATATTTCGTGTTTCTGGTGTCTGCTTTTCAAATACAAATAATTATTACAATTCACTGCTTTAAAGAAGTTTTATTAACAATTTTATCATATACTAAGGGGCCCATTTATCAAGCTCCGTATGGAGCTTGAGGGCCCGTGTTTCTGGCGAGCCTTCAGAAGACCGCTACTCCATAACCTGTCCGCCTGCTCTGAGGAGGCGGACAGACATCGCTGCAATTCAACCCGATCGAATACGATCGGGTTGATTGACACCCCCCTGCCAGCGGCAGATTGGCCGCGAATCTGCAGGGGGCGGCGTTGCACCAGCAGTTCACAAGAGCTGCTGGTGCAATGCTGAATGCGGAGAGCGTATTGCTCTCCGCATTTAGCAATGTCTGTCGGACATCCCTGTATATGGGATAGATTACAAGTAGAGTTCTATTTATCGCTCCCGTATTAAAAGTTAAATGTAAAATGTTTTTGCACAACCTCTAACCCAAAGCGCACTAAAAGCTGAACTTAGAATATCATGAATGCATTAAAGCATTCCCACATAGGGGCCGAATTATCAAGGTCCGAATGGAGCTTGATGCACCTGTCTAAAGACCGCTGCTCTATAACTTGTTAGCCTGCTCTGAGGCTTCAGGAAATATGCCCGATCTTATACGATAGGGGTGATTGACACCACCTGCTAATGGCTGAATGGCGCAAATCTGCAGGGGCGGCATTGCACAAGCAGTTCACAAGACCTGTTTGTGCAATGATAAATGTTGACAGCAAATTTATCGATATGCGGTGGACATGATACGCTACATTGTATCATGTCCGCTCGCACTTTTATAAATCTGTCCCATAGACTTCAATGGAGTGTGAAAATTGGAAACACCAACAAGTTACACAAATCCGATTGCATTTTCTCAATTGAGCTAATCCAACATGAAATATCAGCTTTTTTACCATTCCAATTTTCTTCACATAGAAGAATATGTTCTATTTATTTATAAATACATATTTCTACATATATCTTATGTTTTTTGGTAAAATATATATCTATACATATATATATATATATATATATATATATATATATATATATATATATATATCTGTATAAAACACAGGAATGGACCACACTCACACTGGACTGGGTACACATCCTAAGCCACAGCAAACTCCACAGCCCTGAACACTGACAGACAGCTGCATACTTCCTAGCAACCCAGGCAGTTAACCCCAGAGCAGCCTGGGTGACAGGTCCGCAGGGAAGCATTACAAACATTATCATTATCAACACAACACACATATATATGAATATCTATTTAAAAATACATAGAACATGTTCCCCTATGTGAAGAATATTGAAATGTCAAATATTTACAGTACAAACACAAACACTTTATTAAATATGAATATTGCATAAATATGTTTTTCAAGTTTTCCGCTACTTGACTGCAAAGGGCTCCAATGTGTATATATACAGGTTTTTGGAGAGACCTTGACGTGGTACCTGGGCTTGTCCCATTTGGCCAAATGCAGTAACTAACTCTTCCAGTTTTGCTTTTAATCTTAGGATGTGTACCCAGTCCAGTCTGAGAGTACAGTCCCTTCCATTGTATACACATATTTATGTATTTATTTAGACATGTGTAAGTCTTTTATTTGCTGCTAAACGCCTGTATTATACATTTTTAAACCACTACTTGTACACATTTATACACTTCTAAATAATATAAACTTATTCTCTTAAATCTTGACCAATTTTTTCTGTTGTGAAGATTTAAGTTGGTTAAGTTGGTTATATTCCAAACAGAGCTTGTGCATTGTTTATCTCACAAATTAAAGTTATCTTATATTTATCAGGAGCGCATAAGCCTCCTTGCCCTATCTCTTCAGCAATATATAATATATAAGCAAATTTGATAGTCTCCTGTTCAATAGTTTTCATACTGGTCTGTGTAATTTATAAAAAGAGCTACCAGAAGAAAATTAAAGGGATAGGAAAAATAAACTTGCATGATTCAGATAGAGCATGTCATTTTAAGACACTTTTAAATTCACTTCTATTTTCAAAAGTGCTTTGTTCTCTTGGTATCCATGTGTCCCTTGTGATTGGCTAACTAGATGTTAGCTGCAAGTAGTGCTCTATTGTTCCTTCAGCAAAGGATAACAAGAGAATAAAGCATATTTAATAATAGAAGTAAATTGGAAAGTTGTTTAAAATCATATGTTTTATCCAAATAACGAAAGAAAATGTTGGGGTTTTATGTCCCTTTAACACACCATATGGATGTCATTATTAACAATGGTGCCCAACAAGAAAATCACACTATCGCTATTTACTTGTTTCTTTATTTTATGTCTCACAATTGCTGCCAGAACCGCTGCTTATGCGCTGCACGGGGGAGAAAGAACGAGAGAAAGAGGAATTCAGAGGGAGGGAGAGAGAGAGAGCAAGGGAGAGAGGGGAAAGAGAGAGACACAGAGGGAGAGAGAGAGAGGGAGAGAAAGAGACACACACAGAGGAAGGGGAGAGATAGAGAGAGAGACACACAGAGGGAGGGGGGAGGGAAAGAGGGAGTGATTGAGAGAAACATAGTGGGAGGGGGAGAGATGGAATGATTGAGAGAGAGAGAGAGAGAGACAGAGACACAGTGGGAGGGGGAGAGAGAGGGAGTGATTGAGAAACCGAGAGAGATAGCAGAGGGAGAGAGAGAAAGGGATGGGGATAGAGACACATGGAGGGAGAGAGGAGAGAGAAACACACGTATGAAGGAGGAGAGAGACACACACAGAGGTAGGGGGAGAGAGAAACACACAGAGGGAGGGGGGAGAAAGAAAACAGAGAGAAAGTGGGAGAGAGAGAAACACACAGAGGGAGGGGGAGAGAGAGAAACACACAGAAGGAAGGGGAGAAAGAAACACACAGAGGGAGGGGGAGATACACACACAGAGGGAGGAGGAGAGAGACACACACAAAGGAAGGGAGAGAGAGACATGGAGGGGGGGGGAGGGAGGGAGGGAAAAGAGACACAAAGGGAGTGGGGAGAGAAACACAGAGTGAGGGAGGGACACAGAGGGAGGGGGATAGAGACCCAAAAAGAGAGGTAGGGGGAGAGAGAGACTCAGAGGGCAGAAGAGAGAAATAAGGGAAGAGAGACATGGGGGGAGAGACACAGAGTGAGGGCAGAGAGACTCGGAAGGGGGAAGATAGACATGGGGGAAGAGAGACACAGGGGGAGAGAGAAACACACAGAGGGAGGGGAAGAAATAAACACACAGAGGGAGGGGGAGAAAGAAACACACAGAGGGAGGGGGAGAAGGAAACACACAGAGGGAGGGGGTGAGAGAGAGAGAGAGAGAGAGAGAGAGAGAGAGAGAGAGAGGAAGGGAGAGAGACACAGAGGGAGCAGGAAAGGGAGGGGGAGAGAGACACACACAGAGGGAGGGGGAGAGAGAGGAGTGATTAAGAGAGAGAGAGACACACAGAGGGTGGGGGAGAGAGAGGGAGTGATTGAGAGAAAGAGAGAGACACAGAGGGAGAGAGAGAGAAACACATAGAAGGAAGGGGAGAGAGAAACACAAAGAGGGAGGGGGAGAGAGAAACACACAGAGGGAGGGGGCTAGAGAGACACACAGAGGGAGCAGGAGAGGAAGGGGGAGAGAGACACACACAGAGGGAGGGGGAGAGAAAAACACACAGAGGGAGGGGGAGAAGGAAACACACAGAGGGAGGGGGTGAGAGAGAGAGAGAGAGAGAGGGAGAGAGACACAGAGGGAGCAGGAAAGGGAGGGGGAGAGAGACACACACAGAGGGAGGGGGGGGGAGAGGGGTGATTAAGAGAGAGAGAGAGACACAGAGGGTGGGGGAGAGAGAGAGGGAGTGATTGAGAGAAAGAGAGAGACACAGAGGGAGAGAGAGAGAAACACATAGAGGGAAGGGGAGAGAGAAACACAAAGAGGGAGGGGGAGAGAGAAACACACAGAGGGAGGGGGCTAGAGAGACACACAGAGGGAGGGGGAGAGACAGACACACAGAGAGAGGGGGAGAGAAAAACACACAGAGGGAGGGGGAGAAAGAAACACACAGAGGGAGAGGGATAGAGAGACACACAGAGGGAGGGGGAGAGAGAAATACACAGAGGAGGGGGGAGAGAAACACACAGAAGGAGAGAGAGAAAGAAACACACAGAGGGAGGAGGAGATAAAAATACAGACTGAGGGAGGGGGGGTGAAAGAAACACAGAGGGTGGGGGAGAGAGAGAGGAAGTGATTGAGAAAGAGAGATAGATAGCAGAGGGAGAGAGAGAAAGGGATGGGGATAGAGACACACGGAGGGAGAGGGGAGAGAGAAACACACGTATGAAGGGAGAGAGACACACACAGAGGTAGGGGGAGAGAGAAACACACAGAGGGAGGGGATGAGAGAGACACACAGAGGGAGGAGGAGAGAGAAAAACCCAGAGGGAGGGGGAGAGACAGACATACAGAGGGAGGGGGAGAAAGAAACACACAGAGGGAGGGTGATAGAGAGACACACAGAGGGAGGGGGAGAAAGAAACACACGGAGGGAGGGGGCGAGAGAGAGAGATATGTACATAAGGACAGGGAGAGAAAGAGGGAATGATTGAGAGAGAGAGAGAGAAAACGAGAGACACAAAGTGAGAGAGAGAGACACACAGAGGGAAGGGGGATAGAGACACAGAGGGAGGGGAGAGAGAAACACACATATAGAGGGGGAGAGAGAGACACAGAGGGAGAGAGAAACACACATATGGAGGGGGAGAGAGAGACACACAGAGGGAGAGAGAAACACACAGAGGGAGGGGGATAGAGACACACAGGGAGAAGGGGAGAGAGAAACACATAGAGGGAGGGGGAGAGAAAAACACAGAGAGGGAGGGGGAGAAAGAAACACACAGAGGGAGGGGGAGAAAGAAACACACAGAGGGATAGAAAGCGACACAGAGGTAGGGGAGAGAGGGAATGATTGAGTGAGAGAGAGAAACACAGAGAGGGATGGGGGATAGAGACACACAGAGGGAGGGGGGAGAGAAACACACAGAGGGAGGGGGATATAGACACACAGAGGGAGGGGGGAGAGAAACACATAGAGGGAGGGAGAGAGAGAAAAACACAGAGGAAGGGTGCGAGAGAGACACATAGATGGAGGGGGAGAGACAGACACACAGAGGGAGGGAGAAAGAGAAACACACAGAGGGAGGGGGATAAAAAGACACACAAAGGGAGGTGGGGGAGAAATACACAGAGGAGGGGGGAGAGAAACACATAGAGGGAGGGGGGAGAAAGAAAAACAGAGAGAAAGAGGGAGAGAGAGATACATACAGAGGGAGGGGGATAGAGAGAAACACACAGAAGGAAGGGAGAGAGAAACATGGAGGGGGGAGGGAGGGAAAAGAGACACAAAGGGAGTGGGGAGAGAAACACAGAGTGAGGGAGGGAGGGGAGAGAGGGAGGGGGAGAGAGACCCAAAGAGAGAAGTAGGGGACAGAGAGACTCAGAGGGGACAAGAGAGAAATAAGGGAAGAGAGACATGGTGGGAGAGACACAGAATGAAGGCAGAGAGACACAGGGAGAGGGATGGAGAGAGAGAGACTAGGAAGGGGGAAGATAGACATGGAGAAGAGAGACACAGGGGGAGAGAGAAACACACAGAGGGAGGGGAAGAAATAAACACACAGAGGGAGGGGGAGAAAGAAACACACAGAGGGAGGGGAGAAGGAAACACACAGAGGGAGGGGGTGAGAGAGAGAGAGAGAGAGAGAGACAGAGGAAGGGAGAGAGACACAGAGGGAGCAGGAGAGGAAGGGGGAGAGAGAAAGACACACAGAGGGAGGGGGAGAGAGAGGGGTGATTAAGAGAGAGAGAGAGAGAGAGACACACAGAGGGTGGGGGAGAGAGAGGGAGTGATTGAGAGAAAGAGAGAGACACAGAGGGAGAGAGAGAGAAACACATAGAGGGAAGGGGAGAGAGAAACACAAAGAGGGAGGGGGAGAGAGAAATACACAGAGAGGGGTGATTAAGAGAGAGAGAGAGAGAGAGAGAGAGAGAGAGAGACACACAGAGGGTGGGGGAGAAAGAAACACACAGAGGGAGGGGGGTAGAGAGACACACAGAGGGAGGGGGAGAGAGAAATACACAGAGGAGGGGGGAGAGAAACACAGAAGGAGGAAGAGAAAGAAACACACGGAGGGAGGGGGAGATAAAAACACAGACTGTGGGAGGGGGAGAAAGAAACAGAGAGAAGGGGGAAGACACACGTTGGGAGGGGGATAGAGAGAAACACACAGAAGGAGGGGGAGAAAGAAACACACAGAGGGAGGGGGAGAGAGAAACACAGACTGAGGGAGGGAGACACACAGAGGGAGGGGGAGAGAGACACAAAGAGAGAGGGAGGGAGGAGAGATTCAGAGGGGAGAAGAGAGACATGGGGGAAGAGAGACACGGGGGGGGAGAAAGACACAGAGGGGGGGAGACACAGAGTGAGGAAAAAGAGACTCAGGGAGAGGGAGGGACAGAGATAGACTCAGAGGGGAGAAGAGAGACATGGGGCTAAGACACAGAGGGGGGACAGAGACACAAAGTGGGGGAAGAGAGACACAGGGGGGAAGAGAAACACAGAGGAGGGGAAGAGAGACACAGAGGGGGGAAGAGAGACACAGGGGGGATAAGAGAGACACAGAGGGAGGAAGAGAAACACAGAGTGGGGGAAGAGAGACACAGGGGGGAAGAGAAACACAAAGGAGGGGAAGAGAGACACAGAGGGAGGAAGAGATACACAGAGAGGGGGAAGAGAGACACAGAGGGGGGAAGAGAGACACAGAGGGAGGAAAAGAGACACAGAGGGGGAGACACAAAGTGGGGGGAGAGAGAGAGACACAGAGTGGGGAGAGACACAGAGGGGGGAAGAGAGACACAGAGGGGGAAGAGAGACACGGTGGGGAGACACAGAGGGGAGGGAAGAGAGACACAGAGTGGGGGGAAGAGAGTCACCAAGGGGAGGGAAGAGAGACACAGAGGGAGAGAGAGAGAAAGAGAGACACGAAGGGGGTTGAGAGAGAGACACAGAGGAGGGGAAGAGACACACGGGGGAGGGAGAGAGAAAAACAGAGTGGGTTGAGAGAGAGACACAGAGAGGGGAAGAGAGACACAGAGGGGAGAGAAACAAAGGGGAGAGAGGGGGAGAGAGACCACATGCATGGCATTTAAAGATAATTAATAAATCAGCAGGCTCCAACTCTTAACTTGTGAGCCACGGTCCACAGGAGACAGGTTGTATGTTTTGGCTGCATGCGCTCGACTTACTGACAGTTAACCCAACAGAGAGCGCTGCACCAAACCCCCACACCCTGCACAAAAACGTTCCGGTTAGGGAAAGTTTTATTTATTTTATATAAAAAATATATATAATTTTTATGCAGCATGATCGGTTTTATTTCCGGCAGTGGCACCAGGCCCCCAGAGTGCCGTGGTTTCTGGCACTGCATCTACCTCCTAGGCCAGTTCTCCTCTCTTTTGTTTGTATTTATTTTTAAATAGGTAGTTAGTTAATAATTGTAACTTTAATTTAGGTCTATTTTAATTATGTTAAAGTTAGTGGTGTTAAGTTTAGGGGTTAATATGGTTTAATTTAGGTTGTTGCAATGTGGGGGGCGGCGGTTTAGGGGTTAATAGGTTTAGTTAGTTAGTGTTGGCAACTTGGGGGCAGCGGTTTAGAGGTTAATAGGTTTATTTAGTATTTTAGTTAGTTTTGGCGATGTAGGTGTTAATCGGTTTAGTTAGTGTAGGCGATGTTGGGGAACTGTTGTTTAAGGGTTATAGGTTTAGTTAGTGTTGGCGATGTCGGGATACTGCGGTTTTACGGGTTAATTGGTTTAGTTAGTATTGGCGATGTTTGGGAAATGCGGTTTAGGGGTTAATGAGTTTATTTAGTGTTTCAGTTAGTGTCAACGATTTTGGGGAACTGTGGTTTGGGGTAAATAGGTTTAGTTAGTGTTGGCGATGTTTGAGAACGGCGGTTTAGGAGTTAATAGGTTTAATTAGTGTTGACGACGTTTGGGAACGGCAGTTTAGGGATTAATAAGTTTAGTTTGTCTCGGCGATGTCTGGGAACTGCGGTTTGGGGGTTAATAGGTTTATACTCAAACTGGGAGAATGTTTTAGAAAATTATGTGCATTCTTGTGCTAGCAACTTAATATAGTGTAGTATTTTGTTCTCAAAAGACGCACTTTGTTAATATTATAAGATTATTTAATAATAAAATTCATACAGTTTCAAGATAAATGATAATCAGATAGCTTTCAAAATAACATATAACAGTTAGTAGAGACGTCTCTAACATAAACCATAATATTGTAGATAAACCAACATGATAAAAATACAAAAATCAGATTCCCAAATTACAAATCTCTTTATCACAAACTTCTTACCTGTCTTCAGGTGGGAAAATATTGGTTGCTTAAAGGGACACTCAAGTCCAAAAAAACTTTAATGTTTCAAATAGGGCATGTCATTTTTTTTTTTATTTTTTTTTTTTTTAAATCTTTTATTTTTATTCAATTTCCAATACAATATAAATTTAAGTCCTACTACATGTAGGTTCTTATTGCGCCTCGCAGGGCTATGTATCAAAGAAAACACAAAATTAAGAATACTTAGGAACAGTATAGACAAGATACAGCAAAAAGAAAAAAGAAAATAAAAAAATAATGCAGGTAACTGGGCGGAGCCAATCATAAATTGTTCTCGTATATCGAGTAATTCTATCTGACTCGGTCTAACCTGATATTTTATCTAGACTTTCTACATGTGTAGGTCTATTGGACTTCGAGTGCCATCATTATTATTTCTAACTGTACTGAAAGAATACTTTATTAGGCTAAAGAGGTACTTGGATCGACCGTAAGCATTAATTCAATACAATTTAGATTAATATGTATGAGGAGGGGGAAGGAGCATTTGGGGGACGGTGGGAGAGAAAAGTCTGGGAAGAAAAAAAAAAAAAAAGGGAAAAGGGGGCTGATTTCTGTTCCTACCAGATTCCTAGTAAGACTAAGTCTGAGTTCCTGAAGGGATAGATTAGATGGTCTATTTCTTTTTTTGGAAAGATTTTTATAAAAGATGACCATTTTTGAAAGAACCTGTTAACATCTTGGGTTTCAAATAGTTTTGTGTCATACTGTTCAAGTATACATTGCTTTTTAATACAATTTCTTATCTCTGGAATACTAGGAGTTGATGTTTCTTTCCATTTTTTAAAGATTAAGTATCTTGTTGCTAATACAGTAACATTTACTATTTTTTCCTTGTCTGGGGGGAGTCTTTCAGCTGTTTTAAGAAAGATTACATTTGTAAAGGATAGAGTAACTTGTGCTATACCAAGCTTTCTATTTAACCAGTATTCCACTTTTTTCCACACCTCTCTTAATTTCGGGCAATTCCATAACATGTGTTTTAGATTAGCTGCCCCCATTGAACATTTTGGGCATTTATTAAATTGCATATTGCCCCATCTATGTCCCTTTTCAGGAGTTATGTAAGTCATATACAAAAGTTTTACATGAGATTCCCTCCAAGTAGAGGAGAGTGTTGTTTGATTTACCTTTAAGATAGATGTTTGAATATATCCTGCTTCTAAAGAGGTTGGTTCAATAATTGGAGCCCATTTTAGTTCAATGCTATTTATATTACTCACGCCTTTACTTGACTTCAACATCTGATAACATGGAGAGATTGACATTTGGCCCTTATTGACTAATAATATCCAGTTTTCTAATGAACCCAAAGACCAGTTCCACCCTACTTCATTTATTAATTTCCAAATATAATGTCTTGCCTGAAGGTAGGCGAAAAAATCTTTTTGTGGGATATCAAATTCATTTCTGAGATCAGCGAATGATTTGATACATTTCTTTGATACATCGACCAATTGCACTGCTCTTTCCAGACCATTTACTTCCCATCTTAGAAGGGGTGATATCTGTAACCCCAATTCAAACTGTGGACTGTCTTTTAAAGGTAAATAGTTAGAAGCTTTCTCATTTATTTTTAATATACTACATATTTTTAACCAGGCTTTAATTGGAACAAAGATAGACTGGAGTCTCTTAATTTCCTTTGGGATTTCACCTCTTCCAATATGTATTAAAGCTACCGGGAGATAAGGGAAGCTTATGATCTTTTCTAAATCATTATTTGTTGCATAATTTCTAAGACAGATCCAATCAACTACTATACGGGCCAAAAATGCAAGATTGTATAGCCTTAAGTCAGATAAGGCACAGCCTCCAAACTTTTTGGTTAAAAAAAGTTTTTCAAGAGATATTCGCCGTTTCTTGCCCTGCCATAGAAATTTTCTAAGTGCTGTATTTAAGATTTTGATATCTTTCTCCTTTAATAATATTGGTGTATTTTGACAGATATATAAGATTTTCGGAAATAATATCATTTTATATAGAGCAATTCGGCCTGAAAGTGAAATAGGTAGATTTTGCCAGTTCTTCATTGTTTCTCTAATTACTTTTAGAATTGGAGGTATATTAAGAGAATACCATTGTTCTGGGTTTGAGGAGATTATAATACCCAAATACTTAAATGCTTCTTCTGCAACTTTAAAAGGCATATTATCTGGAAGTTCCGATTTATTAGTATTTATCTTATATCCTGAGAATGAGCTAAACTGAGATATGATAGACAAGAGTTTAGGGATATTTAACTGAGTATTTCTCATATATATTAGAATATCATCTGCATAGAGCGAAATTTTGAGTTCTTTTTTTCTTATTCTAATTCCTTCTATATCTTGTCTAACTACGATCGCAACCGGCTCGATTGCGATATTGAAGAGCAAAGGTGAAAGAGGACATCCTTGTCTTGTACCCTTAGCTAATTGTATAGTAGTTGATTGTCTGGTATTAACTAGTAGCCTAGTGTAAGCTGTCTTATAAAGATTTTCAACAAATTTAGAGAAATGACCTTTAAAACCAAATTGGAAAAGTGAATGGAAAAGATGATCATGATGGACCGAATCGAACGCCTTCTCGGCGTCGATTGTGATAATAGCCTCATTGTTAGTGATGTGTTCGATTTCTTGGGCTTGACTCGATTTTGCATTAAAATAATCGATCGTAAGAAATAACTCTCAAATTTTGGCTGAGGAATTTCTGTTTATCATGAAGCCTGCTTGATCTTTATGTATTATCTGCGCTAGGGGAGTTTGTAGTCTACGTGCCAAGATAGATGTCAAGAGTTTGTAGTCTGAATTGAGCAGAGCAATAGGTCTATACGACTCTTTTTGTGTTGGATCTTTCCCTGGTTTTAAAATAAGGGTGGTATAGGAGGCTGCAAAAGTTGTTGACGGTGGATTGCCCTCCCTGTACATATCATTATACAGTTTTGTTAGATGTGGCACTATGGAGGGTAGTAGCAATTTATAAAATTCACTAGGCAGTGCATCTGGTCCTGCCGCTTTGTTAGTGGGCAGTTCCTCTATACCTTTCACAACCTCTAACTCCGTGATAGGGAGGTTCATCATTTCATTCATTTCTTCTGAAATGATAGGACAGGAAATTTTTTCCCAGAACTCCTCGCTATTTCTACTATTGGATGTATTTAGGGAATAAAGGTTTTGATAATATTCTACCATTATTTTCAGAATCTCTTCTGAGTCTGAAAAGCATTTATCCCCTTTCTGTATATGTTCAATTATAGTGTTTCCTTTGTCTTGTTTAATCTAGAAAGTAGCTTGCCTGCCTTATTCCCATATTTATAAAGCTTTGTTTGGAGACTTAGTTTGCGTTGAGTTGCTTTATGCAACAAAAAGGAATCCCTTTCTTTCTTAATTTGTATATATTTATTCCAAGTTTCAGATGTTTTGTTTATTATATAGCTATTATAGGCGTTTGACAGATTTTTTATTATACTTTCTTCCTTTTTTTATAGCCTTTAGTCCTATTAATATTGTATGCTAGTATCTCTCCCCTCATAACTGCCTTTGCAGCCTCCCAGAATATCATTGGGCGATTACTATATTCATTATTTAAATGGACATATTCTTCAAATTTTAGATTTAACATTGTTTTAAAATCTGGGTCATTAGCCAAATATTGAGGAAAGTGGAATTGGTTATTTTTGATTTTAGAATCATGTGAACTGATTTCAATAGTTATAGGAGCATGATCCGAAACTGTGATCGGAAGAATTTTAGCTTTAACTTTAAGATTCAATAATTTTTCGTCTATTAGAAATAGGTCTATTCTCGAGAGAGATTTGTGAGCTTTTGATAAACAAGTAAAGTTTTTACTATCCAAATTTTGTGACCTCCAAATATCTTTAACTTTTAAATTATTGAATAGTTTATTGAAGATTTTTGTTTCTAAGTTATCCTTTTTGGTTTTCAGGATTGTAGTATTGTGCCTAAATCTATCTAAAGCATAGTACGGAGACATGTTAAAATCTCCTCCTATTATTAACATTCCTTCTGTTTTTGATAGTTTCTTATTTTGCAAGTTTTCCCAGAAATCATAATCGATAATGTTAGGTGCATATAGATTGCATAATGTATATGAAGTGTTAGCTACTTTAATCTTAACTATTAAGAATCTTCCCTCTGGATCTACTTCAAGAACTGTAGATGTTGCTTTTATTTTTTTCCCTAGTAGAATTGCTACCCCTCTTTTCCTTCCTAGCGCCGGGGAGGCTATAACTTCGCGAACCCAAGACCTTTTCAATTTGTATACTTCTATTTTAATATGCGTTTCTTGGAGGAAGGCTACATCAACCTGCATCTTTTTAAGCTGAGCTATGATCGTGTTTCTTTTTAAAGGGGATGTTAGCCCCCCGATATTCCAAGAAGCCATTATACAAGGATTATTAGTCATTCTCTAAATGACTAATAATCCCACCAGCCTCCCTCTCATAGGGCATGTAATTTTAAACAACTTTCCAATTTACTTTTATCACCAATTTTGCTTTGTTCTCTTGGTATTTTTAATTGAAAGCTAAACCTAGGAGGTTCATATGCTAATTTCTTAGACCTTAAAGGCTGCCTCTAATCTAAATGCATTTTTATAGTTTTTCACCACTAGAGGGCATTAGTTCACGTGTTTCATATAGATAGCATTGAGCTCAAGCACGTGAATTTACCATGGAGACAGCTCTGATTGGCTAAAATGCAAGTCTGTCAAAAGAACTGAAATAAGGGGGCAGTCTGCTGAGGCTTAGATACAAGGTAATAACAGAGGTAAAATGTGTATAATAATAACTGTGTTGGTTATGCAAAACTGGGGAATGGGTAATTAAGGGATTATCTATCTTTTAAAACAACAAAAATTCTGGTGTTGACTGTCCCTTTAACCATTGAGTTACATTTTGAGCAAATATGGCATGGAACACAACCAATTCTTGTTGCACAAAAGAAGCTTAAAGGGACATTATACACCCCCAAAAAATGGCTAATTAAATAAAATGTTTGATTTAGAGAAAGTTTGTATTTAACATGCATACGCTATTTTGCTTCTAAAGCTGATAAAAAAATTGGAAGAAACTTGTATTTCTTGCAAGTTCCTTCCAGCTTTTAGCAGCTTTAGAAGCAAAATAGCTTATGCAAGTTAAATACAAACTTTCTTTAAATCAAGTATTTTATTTCATTAGCCAATATTTTTGTAGGTGTATAATGTCCCTTTAATTTCAACTGGTGTTACTGGGAGCTGGAAAATCACAGTCTATATATTTTAAGCATGTCTTATGTCCAGTTCCTGTCTTTATGTTAAAGGGATATTAAACCCATTTTTTTTTCCTTTCATGATTGAGATAGAGCATGCAATTTTAAGCAACTTTCTAATTTACTCCTATTATCAATTTTTCTTCATTCTCTTGGTATCTTTATTTGAAAAGCAGGAATTTAATCTCAGGGAACGGCCCATTTTTGGGTCAGCACATGGGTAGTACTTGCTGATTGGTGTAGCCAATGTAGCCATCAATCAGCAAGTGCTACCCAGGGTTCTGAACCAAAAATGGCTGGCTCCTAAGCTTATATTCAAATAAAGATACCAAGAGAACAAAGAAAAATTGATAGTAGGAGTAAATTAAAAAGTTGCTTAAAATTACATGTTCTATCTAAATCATGAAATAAAAAAAATGTGGTTTAATATCTCTTAAACCCCAGGCACATCCTACAAAAAGTTGTCATTAAGGTCCAAGGATGTACCTGGCATGTCCTCTGGGGTTTCAAGCGCTGGAAGCTATCGTGATTGCTTCCAGCGCTTTCAGGGTATTGCAGCGATGCCTCAATATTGAGGAATCGTGCAATACCCTTTTTAAGCACACCGATGGAGAGAGGGCCATCGAGGGAGGCAGGTGGGTGCCCATCGCTGGAGCAGTTCCTGTTCATGTGCTGCAGATGGTTTTCAGGATTGTAGTATTGTGCCTAAATCTATCTAAAGCATAGTACGGAGACATGTTAAAATCTCCTCCTATTATTAACATTCCTTCTGTTTTTGATAGTATCTTATTTTGCAAGTTTTCCCAGAAATCATAATCGATAATGTTAGGTGCATATAGATTGCATAATGTATATGAAGTGTTAGCTACTTTAATCTTAACTATTAAGAATCTTCCCTCTGGATCTACTTCAAGAACTGTAGATGTTGCTTTTATTTTTTTCCCTAGTAGAATTGCTACCCCTCTTTTCCTTCCTAGCGCCGGGGAGGCTATAACTTCGCGAACCCAAGACCTTTTCAATTTGTATACTTCTTCTATTTTAATATGCGTTTCTTGGAGGAAGGCTACATCAACCTGCATCTTTTTAAGCTGAGCTATGATCGTGTTTCTTTTTAAAGGGGATGTTAGCCCCCGATATTCCAAGAAGCCATTATACAAGGATTATTAGTCATTCTCTAAAGGAAAAAGGAAAAATTTTTTTTATATAATTAAAATAAAAAAGAGAAAAGAAGTAGACCTCTCCCTTCACCCACCCCCCCTCCCGATCTGCTCCCCCCCCCCCTCCTCTCAGTTTGGTTCTGCTTACTAGTAAATAGTCCCGGTAACCTTGTTCCTTAATTAGTGCATCAGTAATCGGATTACCTCTGACTGATGCATCCTCCCAGTTTATAGACTGAATGTACATTGTTAAATTTAAGAAAAATATAAAAACCATTAAAAAGTAAAGAAAAAAAACCCTCATCTGAGTTATTTTAATTTCATTGGTTATTTTTACCTGTTCACTTGTGTTGGGGGTATGAGCTGTATTATATATCTTTCAGCCTCTTCGGCCGTCTCAAAAAATTGGGCCTTATCCTTTATTGTTATTTTAAGTTTGGCTGGATATATTACTGTGGCTTGGTAACCTTGATTAATTAAGCGGGTACATATTGGTGTTAACTCTCTTCTCTTAGCGGAAGTTTCCGCAGAAAAATCCTGGAAAAGCATGATTTTGTTGTTTCCTAAAAAAATAGGTTGATTTTTTCTATAATACTGAAGTAGGGAAAGTTTATCTTGGTAGTTTAGTATCTTGGCTATAATAGGCCTAGGTCGATCCTTCCCTCTTTCCGGGTTATGCCAGCCTATTCTGTGAGCCCTTTCTACTATGATTCGGGGGGATGTTTGGGGTAATTGCAATAATTATGGTATTACTGTTGTAATTAGATTGTATAAATCCTCGTACTGTTTTTCTTCAGGAACTCCTATAATTCTAATGTTATTCCTTCTCGCTCGATTTTCAAGATCTTCTAGCTTTACTTGGGTTTTTACCAGTTTAATAAGTATGTCATCTAATTTAGAATTATGGTTTGTAGTGGTGTCTTCTAAATCAGAAATTCTCTGCTCTGCCTCTGTAATCCTGTTAGAAAATTGATGTATCTCTGTAGTTAGGGTATTGATATCATGTTTGATCTCATCTCTTAATTGTTCAAATTTAGGAGAAAGGGCTTCTGATATTTTTGTGACTAGCATTTGGATATCAATTTGTTCATTTGTTTGTGGAGAGTTGCTGACTTGTGTTTCTATTGAGGTTTCTGGAGTGTTTTTATTTCTCTTCTCCTTTTGTCTACCTGCCATGACTGAGGGAGGGGTTCTAATGTGAGCTGTGATAAATTTATCCATAAATTGGTGCTGGAATTGTGCGAGTGTGGTATAAGGAAAATATTCCTGTGTAAAAGGTCCGTTCGGACAGAAAAGGTGAGTAGAGAGTAAAGAGAGAAAAAAAAAAAAAGGAAAAGGGGAAAAGGTGGTGAAGGTGAAAGGTGATGTGAAGTTTACTTAAGTTATGTGCCTAGAAAGAGGAAAAAAAACTAAAAGGGAAAAAACAAAAGAGTGACAAAAACTGTGACTATAGAACACCTCAGTCATAGAGATAAGCAATTGAATGTTGTTGGGTTTTTTTCTTTTTTTTTTCCCCTCTCTTCTTTTTTAAAGTAAGGGAAATTTAGCACTTTGGAAAAATAGTATTCTCCTTAAATGGGTTATCTACCTTTGATTTTTTAATTATCCTTTTCTATTTATTCAGTTATTTATCTACTTTTCAGACAGGTGTAAATATATGGTTCTAGATCTCCAAGAGGCAGGAGTTTGTTTAATTAAAGATTCTAAGTGATGTTATTTAAGTTTTAAAACAATAAGCAGCTTTAGACTCCTTATTTAGTATTTGTTAGTCCTGTATTAAGGTCAATTTACTTCCCTTTTCATTCTTCCCCCTTCTATGCAAGGTATTTCTAGACTCTTACAGTGCTTGATTAATACTTTTTACTCAATCTTTTGTAGAGTCTAATATTTTTTATCTAATTTTACAAACCATCAGTCATAACATCAGTGTATATCATTCTTATACATCACTATATGTTCAGTATATAATTAAATATTTGCACACAAAAGATAAAACAAAAAAAATAAAAAAAGAGGCGAAGAAAAAAAAAACAGTTCCCCTTTCAATTCAATATTTTTCAAGCAGAGATAGGCAATATGACCCTAATTCAAACCAGGAAAAAGTAAGTTCTCAAAATATTAAAGCAATTGAACAAGATAATTTTACCCCTGTTTGCTAGAGTATAACCATCTTTGTCTGATTTCAGCGAAAATATTTAATACTATCCTTTTGTATCAATCACTGAAATATATTCTAAACAGTTTATGTCTGTTATTAAATTTTGTCAAGGCTTTAAGTAGATAGCTTTGTCTATATTTATAGGAATAATTCCCTTTTAGTATTCCCCCAGACAAATTTAATATAGGCCCCTTTGCCTTTGTAACTACTAGTTATCAAAATAAAACCCTAGCCAAATTATATACACAGATTTAAAGTTAAATCGTTAATAAGGGTTGCATGTTTATGCCTTTTATTTAATATCAATGTCACTCTCTGAAGTAGCCCTTCCACATTTTGGTCTAATAATAGGTCTAAGAATAAAGTTAGTCAGATTATAGGGGCCTTAACTGGTTGGGCCTACAGGTATTGTTTGCTTAGAGCCTGTTAAATTTTTAGAGAGAAAAAAAAAAACAATTCCCCCTTCAATCAGATATATCCCGTACGACCAAATTTAACAAAGCCCACAGTACATGATAAGATACAAAATTGTTACAGTGATATTGACTACCACTGTTAATTATACTGTCCAGGTATCTTTTAAAATTCAGTGACCTGCAGAAAAGTTCATCCAAGAAAGAGAGGTAATCTTTAACCCAGAGCCCTCTTAATCAGGGCAGTCTATGAAAGTTCTTTTAAGTCAGAGAAAAAAGAAATACCTGTCTTCTCGCTCGGCGTTCCCCTTTTCTTTTTTTTTTCTTTTTTCCTTTTCCCTTCTTTTACCCAATTTTTAGTCTACACGACTAACAGCACCAGGAGGCAGTCAGCCTGTTAACTTCTCTGCTCCCCCACGCAGCACCGGTGGGGGGGAGCGGAGTCAGAGTCAAACCTCCACTTGCTTCAGCCTAGCGGCGATCCTCGTCCAGTTTCAGCAAGACGCCGAACACACACAGCGCAGGTCGCGCCTACCTCCTGGCAATCCTCAGCGGCTCTGGCTCTGGTGACGGAACCTGTTTTCCCCGCGGAAGGAGCTACTTCGTTCCCAGCTGATCTTGAACTTCCCCACAGCAGGCGGCCAAGTTCTCCGTACCTCTCTCAGCACCAGCCCAGACCGGCAGGGGTGACAATCGCCTGATAGCGGTGAGCTCGATCTTCAGAAGTTCTTTCCTCTTTGCTCACAGAATGCCAGACCGGGATTAAGCTTTATAGTGCTACTAGACCCCCCTCACGCAGCATCGGTGGGAGGGAGAGTCTTAGTACTTGCCACTTAATTTTCTGTAAGTTGAAACTTTATCTTGGTCCGGGGCTTGAGCGTCTTTAAATATAGGTAAAGGTTTTAAGTGCTCAGGGTATTCATGCAAGTTCTCATTTTTAGAGGGTTTTAAAATTTGAAATTTTTGAGGGTATTACCGTAGTACAAACAGTCTATTAATTTGCTGCTACTTGCAGCCTAGAGCGCTGGTATGGCACTATCAGAGAGCTGGGAGTAGGATAGATTCTTCTTTTCCACTGCCAAAGAGCCACCCAGGACTTGGGTTTGAAGCACGCTTGATTCTGCTAACAGCTCTTACAGGGAGTCTGAGAACAGGTGTGTGCACGTCCTTGCACCTGTGCTCCTCCCACCAGCCTCTCTCTCATAGGGCATGTAATTTTAAACAACTTTCCAATTTACTTTTATCACCAATTTTGCTTTGTTCTCTTGGTATTTTTAATTGAAAGCTAAACCTAGGAGGTTCATATGCTAATTTCTTAGACCTTAAAGGCTGCCTCTAATCTAAATGCATTTTGATAGTTTTTCACCACTAGAGGGCATTAGTTCACGTGTTTCATATAGATAGCATTGAGCTCAAGCACGTGAATTTACCATGGAGAGAGCTCTGATTGGCTAAAATGCAAGTCTGTCAAAAGAACTGAAATAAGGGGGCAGTCTGCTGAGGCTTAGATACAAGGTAATAACAGAGGTAAAATGTGTATAATAATAACTGTGTTGGTTATGCAAAACTGGGGAATGGGTAACTAAAGGATTATCTATATTTTAAAACAACAAAAATTCTGGTGTTGACTGTCCCTTTAACCATTGAGTTACATTTTGAGCAAATATGGCATGGAACACAACCAATTCTTGTTGCACAAAAGAAGCTTAAAGGGACATTATACACCCCAAAAAAATGGCTAATTAAATAAAATGTTTGATTTAGAGAAAGTTTGTATTTAACATGCATACGCTATTTTGCTTCTAAAGCTGATAAAAAAATTGGAAGAAACTTGTATTTCTTGCAAGTTCCTTCCAGCTTTTAGCAGCTTTAGAAGCAAAATAGCTTATGCAAGTTAAATACAAACTTTCTTTAAATCAAGTATTTTATTTCATTAGCCAATATTTTTGTAGGTGTATAATGTCCCTTTAATTTCAACTGGTGTTACTGGGAGCTGGAAAATCACAGTCTATATATTTTAAGCATGTCTTATGTCCAGTTCCTGTCTTTATGTTAAAGGGATATTAAACCCAATTTTTTTTTCCTTTCATGATTGAGATAGAGCATGCAATTTTAAGCAACTTTCTAATTTACTCATATTATCAATTTTTCTTCATTCTCTTGGTATCTTTATTTGAAAAGCAGGAATTTAATCTCAGGGAACGACCCATTTTTGGGTCAGCACATGGGTAGCACTTGCTGATTGGTGTAGCCAATGTAGCCATCAATCTGCAAGTGCTACCCAGGGTACTGAACCAAAAAGCTTATATTCAAATAAAGATACCAAGAGAACAAAGAAAAATTGATAGTAGTAAATTAAAAAGTTGCTTAAAATTACATGTTCTATCTAAATCATGAAATAAAAAAAATGTGGTTTAATATCTCTTAAACCCCTTAACGACTGAGGACGTGCCAGGCACATCCTACAAAAAGTTGTCATTAAGGTCCAAGGATGTACCTGGCATGTCCTCTGGGGTTTCAAGCGCTGGAAGCTATCGTGATTGTTTCCAGCGCTTTCAGGGTATTGCAGCAATGCCTCAATATTGAGGAATCGTGCAATACCCTTTTTAAGCACACCGATGGAGAGAGGGCCATCGAGGAAGGCGGGTGGGTGCCCATCGCTGGAGCAGTTCCTGTTCATGTGCTGCAGATGCGCACAGGGGGGCGCATACAGGATCGCCCGCGCGCTACACAGATTTAAAGGCAGGAGGGAGAGGGAAGAAGGGAGGAGGGAATAACTGTTGGGAAAGGGGGTCCGGGAGGGGGGGGCAGCTACACTGCAGAAAAAATTGGCTCTATTTTTTTTATGGCTAAAAAAGCCTCAAATTTAGCAAACTGGTTACTGGCAGATGGCGGCAAATAGGTAGAGGGGGAGGGTTAGAGAGCTGTTTGGGGGAGATCTGGGAGTTTGGGGGCTAAGGGGGGATCCAACACAGCAGCATATATTAAAAAAAAAAATAAAGCCTTTTATTTTAGTACTGGCAGACTTTCTACCAGTACTTAAGATGGCGGTGACAATTGTGAGGTGGGGGAGGGAAGAGAGCTGTTTGTGGGGGGTCAGGGAGGGATCAGTGTGTGGGATGTGTCAGGTGGGAGGCTGATCTCTACACTAAAGCTAAACTAACCCTACAAGCTACCTAATTAACCCCTTCTCTGCTGGGCATAATACAAGTGTGGTGCGCAGCGGCATTTAGCGGCCTTCTAATTACCAAAAAGCAATGCCAAAGCCATATATGTTTGCTATTTCTGAACAAAGGGGAACCCAGAGAAGCATTTACAACCATTTGTGCCATAATTGCATAAGCTGTTTGTAAATAATTTCAGTGAGAAACCTAAAGTTAGTGAAAAAGTTAACGATTTTGTTTATTTGATCGCATTTGGCGGTGAAATGGTGGCATGAAATATACCAAAATGGGCCTAGATCAATACTTTGGGTTGTCTACTACACTAAAGCTAAAATTAACCCTACAAGCTACCTAATTAACCCCTTAACTACTGGGCATGACAAGTGTGGTGTGCATTTAGCAGCTTTCTAATTACCAAAAAGTAATGCCAAAGCCATAAATATCTGCTATTTCTGAACAAAGGGGATGCCAGAGAAGTATTTACAACCATTTGTGCCTTATTTGCACAAGCTGTTTGTAAATAATTTCTGTGAGAAACCTAAAGTTTATGAAACCGTTTGTGAAAAAGTGATTTTTTTTATTTGATCGCATTTGGTGGTGAAATGGTGGCATAAAAAATATACCAAAAGGTGCCTAGATCAATACTTTAGGTTGTCTACTAAAAAAATATATACATGTCAAGGGATATTCAGGGATTCCTGACAGATATCAGTGTTAAAATGTAACTATCGCTAATTTTGACAAAAAAATGGTTTGGAAATAGCAAAGCGCTACTTGTATTTATTGCCCTATAACAAAGAACATGTAAACATTGATATTTCTAAACTCAGGACTAAATTTATAAACTATTTAGCATGTGTGTTTTTTTGGTGGTTGTAGATGTGTCACAGATTTTGGGGGTCAAAGTTAGAAAAATTATGGGTATTTTTACATTTTTTCATCATATTTTATAAAGAAAATTATAGTAAATTATAAGATATGATGGAAATAATGGTATCTTTAGAAAGTACATTTAATGGCGGGACAAAAACAGTATATCATATGTGTGGGTACAGTTAATGAGTAAGAGGGAAATTACAGCTAAACACAAACACAGCAGAAATTTAAAAATAGTCCTGGTCCTTAACGGCAAGAAAATTGTAAAGTGCTGTGGTAACTAAGGGGATAATTATTATTTTTTGTCAAGAGATACTTGTATATGGACTATTACTGCTTTTGTATATGGGCCAATATATATTTTTTTATTTCCATATAGTGACATACAGTCTAAGAAGTATAATATGGAAACTGTGTACTTTGACTTTTGCTTTTGAAGCTTAATAAAGGATATCACAATTTTGGCCATTTGTATGCTAAATTGGATATGATTAATGTCCTGTAAGGTTGTGTTTTGGGGTATGAAAGCCTATACTCTCCCATCTGACCCCCCCCCCCTCTCTCTGATCCATACCTGATCCCTCCCAAACAGCTCTCTTCCCTCCCTCACCCCCCAATGGTCTCTACCATCTTAGGTGCTAGCAGAATGTCTGCCAGTATGCATTTTAGGGATATTTGTTTTCCCTTCAAAATGTTTTCTTTAGCATAGCCCCCCCCCCCCCCCCCTTCAATATGACCCATAAAATTATATTAAATTTAGATTATTTAAGAACAGTTTAAATTAGGTAACAATGTTTTTTATTAAGGAGTTTAATCATTTTTGTTCTTTATACTAAAACATTGATTATTTAGAGCTGTGTGTAAATTTTACTTTTTAAATTTGCAGTAAAGCAGAGCTACTAATTTTTGCAGCATGCATTAATTGTATTGATGTTCAAAAGCTCCAGTGGGGACCTTGTGTACATACAGACCTAGAAATGGTAACTGAACATCCATATTTAATGGAGCTATCTTTATAAGCCTTAAAGAGACATACAATTCAAAATTAAGAGTGATTGTAAACAACTTTCAAATATACTTTTATTTTCCAATTGTTATCCTTTTGTTGAAAAGCAGGGAAGTGTCGTGTCTGCAGCACTATGTGTCAGTTTTGCTTGATTGTTATGCCTTTGCAAGAGTGGTAGATGGCTGCACTATTTCCTGCCATTTGGTGCTCAAGACATATGCACACTACCTACCTAGGTATCTCTTCAACAAAGAATACCATGAGAATGAAGCAAATTTGATAATTGAAGTAAACCTTTTTTGTAAAATTGTATGCTCTGCTTGAATCATGAGAAATGTTGGGTTTTTAAGTCACTTTAAGTCATAAATTATTTGACTTAAAGATACACTTTAGGGTAAGAAAACTTAATTAAGACAATCTGTTTTCCTGAAAGCAAAATCACACATTTTGAAGGCACTTGAGTTTGTCTTTTATATTTGTAATGTGTCATCCTGAAATGAAGAACTATTGCAATGGTGCACTTTTGACTTCCTAATGTAAATAAGTATCACAGACAGTAAATGCTTTAAATGTTTTATATTATATATATAAATATAAATAAATACATATAATGACAATACATATATATATATTAGATAGAGTTGACATATACATAAATAGTGATATATTTTGTTAGATCATTTAAATTTACATATGTACAAAATAATAAAATTCAGCATCATTGAATGATTCAAATATATCATAAAATATGTCCATTAGCAGATTTGTGTGGTTGGTTAATTTCTATAGGTGGAAAAGATGTCCAGAAATCTTTGTCTTGCAGTTCATCCCACATGTCATCAATGATATTCTGTAAAAATAAAATATGTAATGTTAGTCGAAGGTACATCATTTTTCTTTTAGACAGATGTCGATCTACAGGATATTAAATTCATCTGCCTTCAAACGTAACCATAGCTACACTTTAAAGGGACATTGCAAAGTTTTCAAAACGCATGCTGGTAAAGCAACTCACATGCACACATTTAACTGAGAGCTCATGTCAAAACTGGCAATAGTAATATTTTTTACATATATTTTAATTCAAAATAAATAATTAATGCCCCCATGTATCCTATTGCAGACTGTTGTTTTCTATTGCTTTAACCTCTTAAGGACATATGACGGAATTATTCCGTCATAAAACAATTGAGCAAACTGAAAGCTGTGTCCTTAAAGGGTTAATTGACCCTGCAACATTCTATAAACTAATTGCTCATTACTGGGATCATTTGCCACAGCAAAAGGAGATGAGATAAACCTACTTGTTTAGAAAACCTACACATTTTTTCTAACACTTATACAACATGTATTTTTATGCAGATATATTGGAATGCAGAAATAGTCTATGGATATACTGTATATAAAAATAAATTAAATGTACCATTTAGTGAAGGGCTATAGAAAGTTTCTCTAAATATGTATTTCTGACATTAACCTTACACTTTTTGACCCAAGTTACATTGTTTTTAATATAAGTCTCCAAATTAATTCATAACTGATTTAAAGCTGTACTTATTTTTAACATACCTGACAAAAGCCCAAGTCTGGAGACATTGGTGAGGTTGCAGTGAAAGTTTCATTGGTTTTTGATACTGTAGCTTGAGCAATTGGTGTTGTTTGGAGTTTACAGCTGGAAAATGTCTTCATCTCTTCACTCATGACTGGAGCTGTAAATTCAGGAACGCATGTCACTGCTGCATGGTTATCCATCATTCCATAGCTGTTCTGTTCTGGTAACATCCTTGAAGGAGCAGTTAACTTGCATGGGTTCAGTTCGTATTGACTCTGGGTCTGTGGGATATGAGCTATGGGCTCTGTAAATAGTCCATTAGTTCTGGTTTGGAAGCAGCTTAAAGATATAGGGCATGTACTCCTCATCTCTTCCTCTCTTTTCTTAATCATTGACTCCTCATCAAGACCAAGAACTGCAGAAAGATGTGAGATGTAGCGAATGGTTAGGCGCAGGGTCTCTATCTTGGTTAGGTTTTTTCCAGCTGGTGCCACTGCTGGGGGAAGGTATCTTCTGAGGTGTTGAAGTGATGTAGACAGATTTCTCATTCTCATCTTCTCTCTTTCACTGGCACTTTGCCTCTGATTACTGATCATTCCATATCTCTGGTTCCTCTTATCTGCTAGGTTCTTTCTAGGCCTTTTCAGCACATCTCTCTGTTGAAGAACTGTGTTGTAACTGCTGTATGTGTCTTGAGGAAAAGCGCACTGGTTATATGGCGGGGAAAACCCACTTGAATCAGTAGAAGAAGCAGGGGAAAGGCTGCTGTATCCTTCAGAATCAGGATAGCTCCAATCTTGTAATGGGCTATATTGTTGAGGCATAATTTCATCTGGTATATGCGGCTGTACTAGAGAGAAATCCATTGCTGCTTTGCTATGTGCTCCACTTGGCTGTGTCTGTTGAAATGCTGGACAGCACTGCACAGTCCAGGCTTTATCAGGATTCTAGAGGTGTGAATTCTCACCTTCAATGGTACCATCAACACTTCAAAGCTTAATAAAGGAGAGCAGGAGGTCCTTGGGAAGAATATTCCCAGAGTTTGAGGTGTGCATTTTCACCCTCAAGAAAATGAAGTAAACTAAGGTATGTGGAGGTCACTTATTCTGGGAATAAGTGACCTATAAGGTAAATAATATATACATGTTCATGAGAAAACTTCAGTAAACCATCTGGATTAAAATGTATACCTAACAAAAAAGTAACAGTGACAAATATATTGATTAGTGTCATATATAAATAGACCCCACAATGTATTATATAATATAATATAATATAATATATATATATATATATATATATATATATATGCTGTATATCACTTGCACATTTTGGACATGTTGTATTTCTTTTTTAAATGCAAAGTTTGTTCCTATAGTAACAAACTATCATACAGATTCAAACTGAGCTTGCAAAGTTATGTGAATCTATTAAATTAAAATGATAAATGTTATCATATTGCATTTGATGTTGCCTAATATTGAAGCATTTTCTATTTAGTGACCATTTCAAAAATAATGGATGAAAAAGAGAAATGAATTGCATAGTAATGGTGGTTAATATATTTTCTAATCTGTTTAAAATAAGAGAAGCAAATATAAGATTGTATATGATTAAAGGTATAATTAAAATGCAATTGGTTAAATATAATTGAGACGGCAGCCTTATGGCATTTGATAATTGTAAGAATAAGTATAAATTATAAAATAGTCTTTTGTGTAGATTTATTTAATATATTTGTATATATGTTCTATGTGTTTAAATGATTGTGATGTACCTGTAACTCTCTAAGTGTAATAAAATCATAAACTATTTAACATGGAATCAACTGAAGAATTTTGTGATAGCTCCTGGGTAATATGCAGTATTCTTAAAGACTGTATCAGCTGTCTATCTACTCTGTTTTATTTATTTGCCCATGAGTGATTTTCTGAGACTTGTGGCATTTGCATGTGAAGTGTGCCAAAAGGTGACAAACTTTACCACCTGTGGAGCTAGATCCCTGTGGGGACACAAGGTCCTGACTCAATATAGGGTCATTGGTATTTTAACTTGTCATAAATTAGAATGTCAAACTGCATTTGGCTCCATAAATATGTTTTTCTCTTATTCATTTTTATAATTTGAATTAATGTAGAACCTATGTGCAAAGTGTATGTCTAATTTTATTTAAGAAAATGTTCCTTCTCTACTTGATGAAAGCATTTGGATAATGGAACTCATTTTGATCTTCATTAACTGGATAATTAACTGATATATTAACAAGCTGACTGGTGATCATTCTAGTGGACATTCATTGACCTGCTCAATTACAAAAACATTTTTTTCCAAAACACAAAAAACAATCAGAAAAAAGAAACATATTACTATATTTTGGTAATCTATCTATCTATCTATCTATCTATCTATCTATCTATCTATCTATCTATATATATATATATATATATATATATCCATTAATCTATCTATCTATCTATCTATCTATCTATCTATATCTATCCATCTATCTATCCATCTATCTATCTATCTACCATCTATATATTATCTCTATCTATCCATCTATCTATCTATCTCTATCTATCATCTATATAGTATCTCTAATTATCTATCATCTATATATTATCTCTATCTATATATCTATATATCTATATATATATCTATATATCCATCTATCTATCTCTATCTATCATCTATCTATCTATCTGTCTATCTATTTATCCATCTATCTAGCTGTCTGTCTGTCTACCAACGTACATACATTTCTAATAATCTAGTTGTCTAATCATAAAAACAAATGCAGTTTTTATAAACATTACTGAGGGTGTGTTTTCTAACAGGTAAATATTGTACTTGATGAGATTAGTATCAAATATATATTATGTGTTGTACATTCAGATGTATTTATTGGTGCCTTGCTAAATATGGTTTATTCCTTGTGTTTCTCATACAATGTGTATATTTGTCTTACTAACGATAATATGGCCATGCTTTTAAAAATGTGATTTTAAAAACACATGCTAATCTCAAACAATTTTCCTGTATTTTTCTTGCATCTACCAGTTCACTGCTCCTCATAGAAAGTGTGATGACTTCACACCTCACAAACCTGTGTTTGTGCAAGTGGCAGACTCTGTTTATGGCATCTGCACCTACTAAATGTAGGGCTAAGGTGTCAACTTGGGAAACTAAAGAGAACCATAGTAAAATAAGCCCAGACACTACATGCTTCTATATGCTTCAATACATAGCATCAGGGGCATATTTTGGCCTAGGGCAAAATGATTTAGAGGTGGAAGCAAATTTTTAATGTATAGGCACAATTGTTTGAGGTGTGGGGGGCAGCAGATTTCTCAATGCCTAGGGTAGCACAAAGGCTAAATACCCCACTGAATCAGAACCAAGAAAATGTTAGCCCTAGGGTTGAAGTCCAATCTGTTAGAAGAGCTATTAAAAAACATATTGCAAGGTTTTCTAATGGTTTCTTGTGATTTTACAATGTTTTAACCACTTAACTTGAATGAGACGCATTTGAGTAGAGGCTTGTGGGAATCCCTATGTGCAGATCAAAGTTATATACTTATACCCAAAGGCCCTTTTATATGGGGATAACCCCTTCTTTTTACAATAGAGTTTAGAAAACACACGTACACACACGCGCGCACACACAGGCACATACAAACATATGCACGCACACTTGCATACACGCATACCCATACGCACACACACATGCATATACGCGCATGCACACATGCACATGCAATGTTATAGATACAGTGGTCAAGACATGTGAACATATCTGTGTATGCACTGATGGAAAGGAAAGGAGCTCAGTTTGAACAAGGGATACCATAAGGAAGAGATAAATATGATAGTAGAGAAAATAATAGAATCAAAGTAGATTTTTTTTTTTTTTTTAATTAAGTAAATTAAATTTTTGACTCCCATGTTGCTTTAACTCGTGTGAAACAATTTTCAGACAATTTTGATAATTTTGAAAAACCATTTTGCCATGGTATATCTTATCTTTTAACTTTTTTTTTCTTTTTAATTAAAAAAAAATCTCAATCACATATTAATAAAAATGAAATATAATTGTCTATAAAAAGGTTAAATAGTGATCCGATCCCACATTTGAATTATAATATCTGGGTATAGAAAATTCAAATGTCACATACAATTGTGGCTTAAAGGAACTGTAAATACCTTGGTATTATTATATAGAATCTTTAGTTATGTATAATGAAACAACTTTTTAATATACTTTTATCATGTGTTTTGCAGTAAATATGATGTTTTTTTGTTTTTTTTTAATGTCGAGACTTGGCTTACACTGACGAGGCCCAATGAAGGCTGAAATGATCATCTGGGATTGCCGTGTTCCTTGTTCAAAGAGGAATTGCCTGGTACCTCAGCACTGGACTAACCGTAATAGGCGGGATCAGACTGATATACTACAAATTCTACTCTGTGAAAGCATTACTGGGCTAAAAAGAAGCTGCACCCAGGTGGTAAATCACCATAGAATAGGCTAACAATTTATTGAGCTGGTTGTTCGTTCCTGTGAATGTGCTTCTCTCTGTGTGTATTATGTTATTCTATAGCAGCACAACAGAAATGTATTGTAAGTACAAGGTGCTAATTTAAAGGGACAGTCTAGTCAAAAGGAAACTTTTATGATTCAGATAGGGCATGCAATTTTAAACAACTTTCCAATTTACTTTAATCATCAAATTTGCTTTGTTCTCTTGGTAGTTTTATGAAAGCTAAACCTAGGTAGGTGCAAACTAATTTCTGAACCATTGAAAACCACCTCTTATCTCAGTGTTTTTTAACAGTGCTAATTAATAAGTGTCATATAGATAACATTGTGTGCACTGATTGGCTAAAATGCATGTCTGTCAAAAGAACTGAGAAAAGGGGGCAGTCTGCAGAGGCTTAGATACAAGGTAATAACAGAGGTAAACAGTGTATTAATATAACCGTGTAGGTTATGTAAAACTGGGGAATGGGTGATAAAGGGATTATCTATCTTTTTAAACAATAACAATGTTCAAGTACACTGTCCCTTTAAGTAATTCAAACAGCCACAGTTTTAATAAATAAGAAAGTCATTAAAAGAATGCCAAAAATATTAGAAAATGTAAACTTTCACATGTCAAACACTAACTACTATAATACAACAGCGCATTTCAAATTCTAACGCTCTGGAATAGAATCTCATATTTATAATCCTTTAGAATGTAAGCTCCCAAGTCCACCTGCTCAGTAGATGGTTTACAGCTTACAGTAACTCAAGGAGAGCCCTCTGCCCTTTATGGTTTATGTAAATAAAATTTGAATATTATACTCCACTCCTATATACTTAATGTTACAACGCTGCATAATATGTTGGTAATTTATAAATAAACAGTAATAAAAATAATAACTATGATACTAGCATCTTATCTACTATAGTAGTGTTGATTTATTTTTGTTTTTATTGTAGTAAAGAGATTTATCTACAAGATCCCATTGTTTTTGCTGTACTGTTTGCATTTTTTTTTTTAATTTTTACCATGGGATTCAAACGTTTACAAGAATTTGATAGTTAAATAAAGAAGTGTGCCAGACTTCTTAATTAGCGTAGGTAAAAGAAGTGTGAAATCTCCACCTGTCTAACACCCCAGTGTAGGAGTCAGAATCCACACCTACAGTGGGTTAGAGAAGGCTGTGTGACCTCTTAGTAAAATATTTTGCCCTGGTAATGTAGACAAGGCTTGACTGTGGGAAAAGAGCTTATAAAATCATGGCCTAATTATACATAATTAAATCCCAATATCAATTTATTAATACTTTCAAAGGATATCACGACCATGCTAAATATTACTCATATTACAAGATAAAAGTTATGTGCTGTGTTTGAACACAACAAATAATAGTACTAGAAAAATTAGAGTGACTTGAGACCTGAACTAGTAAAGTGTTAGGGCTACAAAAAGGTTTATAAAACATGATAAACATATTATAATAAAGTATTACACTTATAAATACACATATTAAATATAAGTTTAATATAGAAATAAATTAATAAAAAAGGATTTAAAAGGGATATGGCATATGTCAAGGTGTCTGACTAGAGAGCTCTCCAAAGTGATTATATATATGCTGTATATATATATATATATATATATATATATATATATATATATATAGTTATCAGCCATCAACCTCAAATACGCTGGAATTCCGCAGCGTATTTGTGGCGTAGGTTGATTCGCCTTAGTTATCAAGCCCTAGATACCGGCAAAAGTAGAATTTAGTGACGTAAACTTCGATCCGCCGGACTCAGTCCGACACAGATCGATTCTTACGTCACTACAGATGTTCCGCACACAAGTGCAGCACAATCTGACTACTTTTGCTAGTTAGCAAAAAACTAGCAGGTACGCTCTGCACTTTTCCGGCCCAGCGTACCTGGTTTTCAAACCGCCGCCCTGGAGGCGGCGGATCCCATAGGAGTCAATTGGAGTCTGACCATAGCGAAAGTTCATGTTCGCTGCTGCCAGACATCCCATTGATTCCTATGGGAGATGTCTACACCTAACACCCTAACATGTACCCCGAGTCTAAACACCCCTAATCTGTCCCCCCTACACCGCAACTAAATAAAGTTATTACCCCCTAAACCGCCGCTCCCGGAGCCCACCGCCACTATCATAAATATGTTAACCCCTAAACCGCCGCTCCCGGAGCCCACCGCCACTATAATAAATATGTCAACCCCTAAACCGCCAATCCCGGACCCCGCCGCCACCTACATTATACCTATTAACCCCTATCCTGCCCCCCCTATACCGTCGCCACCTATAATAAAGTTATTAACCCCTATCCTGCCCCCCCTACACCGCCGCCACTGTAATAAAATTATTAATCCCTAAACCTAACACTAACCCTAACACCCCCCTAACTTAAATATTAATTAAATAAATCTAAATAATATTTCTCTTATTAACTAAATTAATCCTATTTAAAACTAAATACTTACCTTTAAAATAAACCCTAATATAGCTACAATATAAATAATACTTATATTGTAGCTATCTTAGGATTTATTTTTATTTTACAGGCATCTTTCAATTTATTTTAACTAGGTA